>NC_080182.1:31344483-31529256 GCF_950295315.1 Erinaceus europaeus | reverse complement strand
AGTAGAACGTACTAGTAGAAGCAGTGAGCATGCCAGGGGAGATGTGGATGGGCATCATTTTCATACTGTAGGCTGTGTGATTTGCTCTGGTTGTAGCCTTTGAAACTAAGGAAGCGAAATCAGTAGCAGGGGCCTGGCAGTGAAGCACCCAGTTAAGCATACATAGGACTAAGGCAAGGACCCACTCAAGGAGCTAGGTTCAAGCCCCGGGCTCCCCACCCACAGAGGGGAGGAGGGTCGCTTCACAAGCGGTGAAGCAGGTCTGCAGGTGTCTATCTTCCTCTCTCCCTCTCTGTCTTCCACTCCTCTCTCCATTTCTCTCCATCCTATCCAATAAAATGGGAAAAAGGGAGGGGTCTAGGGGAGCCACCAGCAACAGTGGATTTGTAGTGCTGGTACCAAGACCCAGTGATAACCTTGGAGGTAAAGAAAAAAAAAAAATCAGTAGCAAAACTTCTCCAGGATTCCTCCAAAACCCAGCCAAACTGCCCATCCTGATTTTAGTTTCATATCCAGCTTTCTTCTTGCCCAGTGCTTGTGTCAGGAAACTATCTCCACACACTTTCCTGGGGGTTCTGTCATTCACCCAGGTGATGATGCCGTTAACAGCCTTGGGGAGGAGTGAAAGCAGCTAGCAACGTCAACTTACTGGATAAAATAAATCAAAAAGGAACATGCTCCTCATGGTAAAAAACAATCAAGCCATCCCACACTCACATAATGCATCTTCACTCTCTCATGCATTGACCATGGGTTTGTTGACTCACAGTGCGACTTGTCTGCACTTGGCTTGCTGGGGCAGGAGTGTGTACACAAGATTTTTTAAATTATTTTTTTCAAGGAACTTATATTCTAGTCAGTGAGGGAGGCAGGAAGCCAAAGTCAAATAAATAAAGTAATTACAAGTTTTTATTAGGTCTTTGAAAGCAAATGAAAGGTAAAACTGGAGAATAACAGTAAAGTAAATAAATAAGGAGGCCGGGCAGTGGCGCAGTGGGTTAAGCACACGATGGGAAGCACAAGGACCAGTGTAAGGATCCCGGTTCAAGCCCCCTAGTGGTGGGAACGTTATGGAATATTTTCTAATTTTGTGAATCAATATTATATCACTAATAAAAAAATAAACATAAATGGAGGTCAGGTGATGGCGCATCTGGTTAAGCGCTCACATTGCAGTGCACAAGGACTCGGGTTCAAGCCCCTGCTCCCACCTGCAGGAGGAAAACTTGACAAGTCAGGAAGTAGGGCTGAGGGTGTCTTTCTCCCTCTCTATCTGCCCTTCTCTTCTCTCAATTTCTCTCTGTCTCTGTCTAATAACAAATAAATAGGCTCTCCCCAGAGTCCTTTGCTTTGGTGCAATACACCCATGTTCAGTCCATTAAACATTTTTTAAAAATATTTATTTATTTCCTTTTGTTGCCTTATTGTTTTATTGTTGTAGTTATTATTGTTGTTAATGATGTTGTCGTTGTTGGATAGGACAGAGAGAAATGGAGAGAGGAGGGGAAGACAGAGAGGGAGAGAGAAAGATAGACACCTGCAAACCTGCTTCACCGCCTGTGAAGTGACGCCACTGCAGGTGGGGAGCCGGGGTCTTGAACCGGGATCATTATGCTGGTCCTTGCGCTTTGCGCCACTTGTGCTTAACCCGCTGTGCTACAGCCCGACTCCCCATTAAACATTTTTTAAAGTGAAATATACATCAGGAATAAATGTCCAGGCACAAGTAACAGGTGGTTACACATCACACAGATAAAGATCAGAACATATTTCTGGCGGGGAATAGATAGCATAATGGTTTTTGCCAAGAGGCTTTCATGCCTGAGACTCTGAAGTCCCAGATTCAATCCATAGCACCATCATAAACCAGAGCTGATAAAATAAATATAAATCTGGTAAAATAAATATAAATCATCATCATCATCATCTTCTGCCAGAAATTCTGTGTTCTGTGTGATGTATAACCACCTGTTACTTGTGCAAAGGACTCTGGGGAGTGTGGGGGAGGGAGGATGGGAAGAAAACTGGGGATCTGTAACATAATGAAGTCCTATGCATATGTCAGTGATTGCACTGTAAAGCATTAACCCTCTCAATGAAAAAAATAACATGTATTTTTCTCTATTTTCGATGTAATATGTAATTTTGCTGACAAATACTTCTGGCTGGATCCAGCTCAAGATGTGCCGTGTATTTATACCCCGACTGCTCCTCTTCGAACTAAGCCTGTGGCGACTGACTGTGGTTATTCTCTCTCTACCCTGAAAGGCATCTAATCTTAGGGCCCTGGGAGCGGGCAGAGTTTCTCTCCCTGTGGAGTCCCATTATAGTTTAAGTCATGAGCTATTCCAGATCTCTGCCTTAGAGAGCAGGAGTCCTAACAGTGGACAGTCTGGGGTCTTTCAGTAAGCACACCTGTGGCATTTTAGACAAAGAAATGGACCTGGTAAAAGCAGCAAGCAGACATGTCCCAACAAGCATGGAGGTATAGGTAAAAGAAAAAAAAAAGTAGGATTTCTAATAAGTAGTATTGGGAAATCTGGGAGCAGAAAACTCCTCACCAATACCCTACCCTTTGAGTGGAGGGCATGCAGACCTGGGACCTTCTTGAAGCAGGTGGTGGAGACAGAGATGGTGAAAAGCCAAGGAAGTACAAAATAAAGCCTCTGGGCAGAGCCGGCTGGTGTGGAGCGGCGGTTATAAATTGAGCTCCCGAAGTGGCCCGATGCGCCGGCAGAAGTGGGCAATTTTCTGTGGAAGAAAACCGGTGAATTACAAGACGCAACTGCTTTTTCATTTGAGAAAAATTAGACTGTCACAAGCACGTTTCAGGCAAGTTTGTAACAAATGGCTGTGTTTTAGGCTTAAATTACACACACACACACACACACACACACACACACACACACACACACAGAGAGAGAGAGAGAGAGAGAGAGAGAGGGAGAGAGAATGAAAATGATGCCAAGACTCAGGCAGAAACCGTTCCCTTTTTGTAGCTAGCAGTGTCCAGATATCAGATCATTAGGACAAATAGTGATTGGCCCTTTGGAGTCGGACCGCTGAACGGCAAACCTCGCCACATAAATCATGCCTCTGGCGCAGCAGACTTACCACAAAGATCATCTCTTCTCTTCGGACAAGTTGTGAGATTGCAGAAGTGTTCTTGAATCACAGGCTTTCATAGGCTACAGCCGTGGCAGTTTGAACTTACAAACAAACCCTGCTCCTCCATCATTTCAAAGACTTCAGTGGCCACCTGAAAAGAAGCCTGAACTTCACAGCATGGGCCCTGAGGTCCTTGGAGTAAGGCCCCTACCCCATGTTCCCGAAGTTCTGCCTTCTTCCTCACGATTCTGTGGAGGTATCTGGAATTCTCTGCCACAGGACCTTTGCGCACACTGATTCCAAGATTGGCCATTTCCTTTTCTTCATTCCTTTTTAAAAATTTTCTTTCTTTTTTTAAAAAAATAGTTTTATTTATTGCATAGAGACAGCCAGAAATTGAAGGAAGGGGAAATAGAGATGGAAAGAGACAGAGAGACACGTGCAGCCCTGCTTCACTACTCACAAAGCTTTCCCCCTGCAGGTGGGGGCCAGCGGCTTGAACCTGGGTCCTTGAACATTGCAACAAGTGTACTCAACCAGGTGTACCACCACATTTTCTCTTCATTCCTACACATTTTGCCTCCTGAGCTTCACTATTTCTCCTATCTCAGACTGCTACCTGCTTGAAGAAAACATAAACATTCCTCCCTGTGTTCCCATCCCAAGCCAGAACAGGTCTAAGCTCTTGGCTTCCTTTCTCTCTGTTTGTGGGACTTTGGGGAGAGGCATGGTCTCCATCAGTTACAAGGTTCATTGAAAGCAGACAATCACCCTCCTATATCTCTTTTTTTTTTCTTTTTATAGGGCAGGGAGTTACATTTATTTTACACTTAGTAATAGCTTTCAGGCCAATTCCTACCGGAACTGCACAAACTTTTCCCGCAGTGCCACCCAGCTTTGATCAGTTTCAAACTGGGCATGGCACAAGCTGACCGGTTACGAAGAGAGTCCATCAAGGTGCTGACAGGAAAGGTGAGAGCAGGTCGGCTGCCATCAGAACCCACCACTGGGAGGCTGGAATGGAAAAGTGGTTCAGCACACACACCAGGAGCCTGCAGATTTTTCACTTCACCTCCTCCTCTTCTTGTCCCCAGGAAATCTTTCCTGATGTACTGGATTACCTCTGTTTACATTCTCTCTGTACCAGCTGTAACTTAACTCTTTCTAGGCACTTAGTTATAAGCTTGACTAACATGTTGACAAGCTCACATGAGCAGAGAAACCAGACCCTTAACACTAGTTTATAAACCTTGAAGCCTTGCCTCTGTTTCTTTACTAAGCCACACCCACACCTGTTGCTACTTACTTTTTTAAAAAATATTTATTCCCTTTGTTTGCCCTTGTTTTTTTTATTGTTGTAGTTATTATTGTTGTTGTTGATGTCATTGTTGTTGGATTGGACAGAGAGAAATGGAGAGAGGAGGGGAAGACAGAGTAGGGGGAGAGAAAGACAGACGCCTGCAGACCTGCTTCACTGCTTTTGAAGTGATCCCTCTGCAGGTGGGGAGCCGGGGGCCTCGAACCGGGATTCTTACAGCGGTCCATGTGCTTTGCGCCACCTGAGCCTAACCCACTGTGCTACCTCCCAACTCCCTATTGCTACTCACTTTTTATGCAAAACTCCTTTCTCTAAGAGTATGGGAAGCCCCTGTGTCTGGGGAGCAAGGACTGTAGCACATCACAGTATTGTCTCTGTTCCCCAGGCTCTCTGCCTGTTCATTCCCTAACCCTGACACTTCCCCATCTAGGAGTGTGCATCATAATTCTTTTGGGATGCTGAAGGAGGGAGTTTGTATCTTGTGTAACTGCTTCCTGGGGAGACATGGACATAGCCGGCATAGTGGGTGCATGCTCCCGGAGAGACCTGTTCTGACTCTGTGCTTTTCTAGTGCTCCTGTCCACGTCCAAGCCCCAGCCCCAGCCCCAGCCCCAGCCCCAGCCCCAGCCCCAGCCCCAGCCCCAGCCCCAGCCCCAGGCCCAGGGGGTTAATACTCAGTTGCCAGGGAATGATGCTGACTGCTCCTATGTAAGGCAGAGCCTGGCTTTGCAGGACGTATTTTGATGGTCTTAAAGGGCTTGTGAGCTGGGGGGCAGGTGGCAGACTGTGTTTTCCTGAAGCTGCCTGCTGGCTGTGCTCCGCCAGTCTGGGCAAATGGAATCTGCTGGCTGCCTCAGAGGATTTATGGAGTGGTGTAGAAATGCTAAATGTTTAATAAACCTGTTATGCTCTTTTCTACAAGATATAAAAAGACCCCCATTTTAAATGAAAATATGAAAAACTCAAACCCACAGGAACAGGAGGGCATCTCTCCACCTATCCCTCCCTCATAACTGAACCAGCCTTTCCTTCCTTCCTTCCTTCCTTCCTTCCTTCCTTCCTTCCTTCCTTCCTTCCTTCCCTCCTTCCTTCCTTCCTTCCTTCCTTTCTTGCTTGCTTTTCTTTGCTTTTCTTTCTTTCTTTCCTCCAGGGTTATCGCTGAAGCTTGGTGCCTGCACTAGGAATCCACTGCTCCTGGAGGCCATTTCTTCCCATTTTTGTTGCCCTTGTTCTTGCCATCATTGATATTGGTGTTATTGCTGTCCTTGTTGGATAGGACAGAGAGCAATGGAGAAAAGAGGGGGAGACAGAGAGGGAGAGAGAAAGACAGATGCCTGCTTCACCACCCATGAAGCGATCCCTTGCAGATGGGGAGTGGGGGCTGGGGAGGTTCAAAACTGGGATCCTTATCCTGGTCTTTGGGCTTCGCACCATGTGTGCTTAACCCGCTGCACTAGCACCCACCCCCAGCCTTGACTTTCTAAGCTGTGATGGAGATTTCGATTCAGAGCTAGAACCACAGGGAGAAAAATAAGAACACTGAGGCTGGGAGATAGCTCAGCGGAGAGGGTGTACACTTTATCATGTACAAGGTCCCGGGTTTGAGTCTCCAGCCACCACATGGGAACTTGACAGTGGACACTGTGTCAATGTCTCTCTGTCTCTCCCTCTCCTACTCTCCGTATCTCACCCCATATGGTTTTATTTATTTATTACTTTATTTTTGCCACCAGGGTTATCACTGGGACATGGATGTCTGCTGGATGAATCCACCACTCCTGGTGGCAGCCATTTTTTAAAATTTTCTTTTCTATTTTTATTTGGTCAGTAAAAAAGGAAAAAGAGTTAGAAAGGGAGAGGGAAAGAGAGAGGGAACTGTAACATCACTTCGCCACATATAAAGCTTTCTTCCTGGGGACCTGGGGCTTGAGCGGGAGTCTTTGTGTGTGGTGATAGGTGTCTTAGCCGGAGCATCACTGCCTACCCCCCTTCACCATCTATTTAAAAGAAAGAAAAATACTAGTCGGCCAGGAGGGCTAGAACCCTGCTGCTGTGAAGCTCCAGTAAAACCCTGGTGACTCGGAAGGAAGGGAGGGAGGGAGAAGGAAGGGAGGTAGGAAGACAAGAAGGAAGGATGGAAGGTGGGAAGGGAAGGAGGGAAGGAGGGAGGGAGGGAGGGAAGGAAAAAGGGAGAAAATAGCCAATATTATTTGGGCCTTCCTTCTTTCCTTCCATCCTTCCTTCCTCCTTTTTTGCCACTGGATTTATCATTGGGGCTTGATGACTGAATAACAAATTCACTGCTCCCAGTGGCCATTTTTCCTTTTTTTTTTTTCCCCTTCCTTCCTTTTCTTTTCTTATTAGATAGGACAGAGAGAAATTGAGAGGGGAATGGGAGACAGAGAGGCAGAGATAAAGAGAGACACCAGCAGCCCTGTTTCACTGCTCCTGAAGCCCCCCCCCCCCCCCCACACACACACAGGTAGGGAGCGGGGGCTCAAACCTGGGTCCTTGTGCATAGGGATGTGTGTGCCACCTCCCAGCCCTTAGGAACTTACTGCAATGACACTGTCTTCCTCTGTGAGCAGGTCGTTGAATACAAACCCAAGTGACAGAATACCTCAGTGTTTTCTCATTGCACATTTAGATATAAAATGCTGAGCATCATTTCACAAGAAAACACAGTAACATACCTGTCTGGAGCACTTGTTACCTGCCAGCCCTAAGCAAAAGAACTTGGCAGAGATGAAAATGTTTTGAGGCTGGGCGGTGGTGCACCTGGTTAAGCACACATGGCGCTAAGAGTAGGGAACTGCACAAGGGGTTGGAGCCCTGGCTCCCCTCCTGCAGAGGGGGACACTTCCCAATTGGCGAAGCACATCTGCAGGTGCCTTTCTTTCTCTCCCCATTTCCGTCACCCTCTGCCCTCTCAATTTCTCTGTCCTATCGAATAAAAAATAGAAAGTCAACAACAACAACCAGGAGTGGCAGAATTGTGGTGAGCACTGGGCTACAGCAAGTGTAGGTTAAAAACAAAAAGACAGCATCACCCCCAAATGCGGTCTCCATTTGATCCTCAGTGTTCGCAGGGAAACAGGGCCCATTTGATCTCTTCTAAGCCTTTCAGCCTCTCTGTCTCTGAGAGTTGTGGCTTTGCTGTTACCTGAATGAGAGAACAGGAGCACAGAGTTACCGGAGGGACATGGTCTAGTCCAAGTCAGAGTAGCATGAAGGCACAGGAGAAGCAGACCGGAATCCAAACCCAGGTCTGGTCAGCTCCAAAGCTTCCTGTCGTGGTTAGTGTCTTATGTCACGAGCTGTCCTCTGGATGGGGACACCTCGGAGCCAAGTTGCCGTGAAATGCGGGACCCGGTAGAATCCAACACCCACCAGACTCCCGGCTTCAGAGAGAAGAAGAGGGACTGGAGAGCTCGTGCAGTGGTACTTGAATGAAAAGAATTCATGTTGAATTCCCAGCACCACCAAGAGACAGAGCGAAGAATTGTTGTAATCAAATATATACACATACATCAAGTGGAGTGATGGATGTGAGCACAGGCTTCAGAGTTCAAGCCGTCTGTCTTCAACTCTGGGGGAGAGGGAGCTCGAGGTTCTAGTCTGAGCTGATCTTCCCTTGACTCACTGAGAGAGCGCACCTACCTTTCTTTTGTACCATTGATTGAATATTGGTTTACAGAATTACATGTCACCAGGGGCATAATTCCATATGGTTCCCCGCTACCAGAGCTCCGAATCCCCAGCCCCTCTATTGAAAGCTACAGAAGTTCTCCTAAGGTTGCAGGTTTGGGTTAACTATTATTATTTTTTTTAATGTTTATTTATTTCCTCTTGTTGGCCATGTTGTTTTATTGTTGTGATTATTATTGATGTCATTGTTGTTGGATAGGACAGAGAGAAATGGAGAGAGGAGAGGAAGACAGAGAGGAGGAGAGAAAGATAGACACCTGCAAACCTGCTTCACCGCCTGTGAAGCGACTCCCTTGCAGGTGGGGAGCCGGGGGCTTGAACCGGGATCCTTACACCAGTCTTTGTGCTCCACACCACATGCACTTAACCCACTGCACTACTCCCTGGGTTGAGTATTATTTCTATAACTACTTATCTATATTTGTATATATCTGCCCCCACCTCCCTTTTCAAGGTCCCATCTTCTCCTCCTTTCCAAGTCACACCTACATCTATTTCCACTGCATCCAAATGCCCTTCCATTTTTCCTCTTCTTTCTCCAGGAGTTCAGAGCCCTCTGGTCATCTTCCTCTAACATTTCTCCCCCTCTGGGAGTATGGACCAACATTCTCTTTGGGGTGCAGAAGGTGGGAGGTCTGGCTTCTGTAATTGCTTCTCTGCTGGACATGGGTGTTGGCAGGTGAATCCATCCCCCCAGCCTGTTTCTGTCTTTCCCTAGTGGGGCAGGGCTCTGGGGAGGTGAGGTTCCAGGACACATTGGTGAGGTCGTCAGCCCAGGGAAGTCAGGATGGCATCATGGTAGCATCTGTAACTTGGTGCTCCTGCCTTTCAATGGCTGACTTCCTCTTCTTCTGCATGTGAGTAGGGGCAGGACCTGGCCAAAGCCAAGCACCTGTCCTATCTCTGGTGGAGAAAGAACCAATGACCTCCGCTCAGACTCTCCTCCCTTACTTTCATGGACAGCACATCTGCCGGTTCATCTGCCTCTCATACCCATTTTCACACCAGGGTTTGCTTTCTGTCATTAAAATAGAGACATGCCCCACAGACACTCTTCCCTGTCACTAGCGCTCAGGGACAAGAAGCCTCCCTGAAGTTGCCACTTGATGTGTCCCAGATCCTATTCTTGGGATGGTGGTTTTGCAGACTGCTGCACAGGCCATACCTAAGCGGAGAACTGGCATGGGCCACAACAAGCATTCTGACAGTCCTCTGACCCTCAGGGCAATGATAAGATCAGAGGCCTCTTTTTTGCCTCCAGGGTTATTGGGGAGACTCAGTGCCTGGACTTCAAATCCACTGTTCTTGGAGGCTAGTTTTTCCATTTTGTTGCCCTTGTTGTTACCCTTGTTGTTATTATTGCCATTGCTATTGTTGTTGGATAGGCCAGAGAGAGGAAGGGAAGGCAGGGAGGGGGAGAGAAAGAAAGACACCTGCAGACCCGCTTCACCACCTGTGAAGCGACTCCCATGCAGGTGGGGAGCTGGGGGCTCGAACTGGGATCCTTAAGGCAGTCCTTGTGCTTTGCACCACATGCGCTTAACCCACTGCGCTACCACCCAGCCCCCTCTTTTTCTTTTCTTTTTTTTTAAAGTTCTTAGACCACAAGCACTGTATTTAGGTTAGTTTCCTTATTGTCACTCAGGCTTCACCACTCTGAACTGATTTTTAAATTTTTTTTCACATAGAAAAAGAGAGACAGAAAGAGACAGAGAGAGGCAGAGAGAGACAGAGAGGCAGAGAGAGACAGAGAGGCAGAGAGAGACAGAGAAAGACAGATAGGCAGAGAGAGGCAGAGAAAGACAGGCAGAGAGAGGCAGAGAAAGACAGATAGGCAGAGAGAGGCAGAGAGAGACAGAGAGAGGCAGAGAGAGACAGAGAGAGGCAGAGAGAGGTAGAGAGAGACAGAGAAAGACAGAGAGGCAGAGAGAGAGGCAGAGAGAGGCAGAGAAAGGCAGAGAGAGACAGAGAGAGACAGAGAGAGACACAGAGAGAGAGGCAGAGAGAGGCAGAGAAAGACAGAGAGGCAGAGAGAGACACAGAGAGAGAGGCAGAGAGAGGCAGAGAAAGACAGAGAGGCAGAGAGAGACAGAGAGAGGCAGAGAGGCAGCACAGCACCAAAGCTTGTTGGGGTGTTTATGGATGCAGCCTGAACCCAGGTCATGTGCATTAGAGTAGGTGCATACCCAGGGGAGTGACAGCTCTTGATACATATTTTTTTAAATTTATTTAATAAAGGAGACATTAACAAAACTATAGGATAGGAGGGGTACAACTCCACACAATTCCCACCACCCAATCTCCATATACCATCCCCTCCCCTAATAGCTTTCCCATTCTCTATCCCTCTGGGAGTATGGACCCAGGGTCCTTGTGGGTTGCAGAAGGTGGGAGGTCTGGCGTCTGTAATTGCTTCCCTGCTGAACATGGGCATTGACTGGTTGATCCATACTCCCAGCCTGCCTCTCTCTTTCCCTAGTCGGGTGGGTCTCTGGGGAAGCGGAGCTCCAGGACACATTGGTGGGGTCTTCAGTCTAGGGAAGCCTGGCCGGCATCCTGCTGGCACCCGGAACCTGGTGGCTGAAAAGAGAGTTAACATACAAAGCCAATCAAATTGTTGAACAGTCATGGACCTAAAGGCTGGAATAGTGCAGATGAAGTGTTGGGGGGTCCTCACTGCACTCTTTTGTACTTCTGCTTTCAGGTCTATACTTTGCCATGGTTTGTTTTAAGTCATGTGTGACAGTCCAGTGAATCCTCAAGCCACCACTTGCCAAATCTTTACTTTCATGGGTTCCAAAGCTTCCACCCCACCCCTTTGCTTCTCCTCTCTTTGGAGTTTTCTCAAAGGATGAGCCAACCTTCCTTCCTTCCTTCCTTCCTTCCTTCCTTCCTTCCTTCCTTCCTTCCTTCCTTCCTTTTTCCCTTCCTTCCTCCCTCCCTCCCTCCTTCCCTCCATTACTCCTCCATCTCTCCCCCCTTGTCTTCAGGGTTATAACTGGAGTTCCAAGTCAGCACTATGAATCCAGTAATCCAGGCAGCCATTCTTTTCCATTTTCTTGGACAGGACAGAGAGAAGTCATGGGAGAGAGGGAGATAAGCGGGAGAGAGAACAATAGACACCTGCAGACCTGCTTCACTGCCTGTGAAGCTTTCTCCCTGCAGCTGGGGAGTGGGGGCTTGAACTGGAATCCTTGCATGGGACCTTGCACTTTGTAGTATGTGCGCTAACCAGGTGCACCACCGCCCAGCTCCCTTTGGGTGGATTTCTAGTGGCTGATACCTCAGGAAGATAAAAACAGGAACTTCAAAGCCAAATTGCCTTAAATCACTGTCCACTTAAGCCCCAGAGGAACCAGGAGGCCCATCTCTGGGTCCTGTCTCCTGATTTGGGGCATGCAAAGATGATCCTCTGGTGGAGACCTTTGTTTTGTTTTGTGCTTCAAAGAGGAGCAATAAATACATGAATGAATGCATGAGGAGGCCTTCATATTGCCACAAAGGAAGCCTTTGATAAATAGTAGTAAAATGCCTACTACCTATTTTTATCATCACAGATTCAGAGAGTAAATATTTTTGGACAACTGAAATATATTATCAAATTGTTCTCTGAGAGGACTGTACTTATTTATTCAGCCACTGGAAAAGGAAAAAAAAAAAAAGAAAACTGCTTTTGTGTTACCTCTGCTTTGATTTGCATTGCTTGGAGACCTGGCAAGATGGACTGTGTTTCCCATCTGTCTGGGCACTGATACATCTTCTTTATGAGATACACTCAGAGTCTTTAAATTGTTTTAATATCTCCCATGCGCTCTGATCATCCCTACAACTCAGCAGAGGTGGCAGAGCTGATAAGATTTGCAGTCTCCAGAAACGAAAAAGAAAAAGGAAAATTTCCTAGAAAGGGGCCGGGTGGTGGTGCACCTGGTTGAGTACACATGTTACAATGTGCAAGGACCCAGGTTCAAGTCCCTGGTCCCCACCTGCAAGGAGAAAGCTTCAGGAGTGGTGAAGCAAGGCTGCCGGTGTCTCTCTGTCTGTCTCTCTCTGTCTGTCTCTCTCTGTCTGTCTCTCCCTTCCTCTCAGTGTCTGGCTGCCTCTATCCAATAAATAAATAAAGACAATAAAAAAGTAAAGAAAGAGAAATTCTTAGAAGTATGTTAAGTGGGTTCCCATGGTCAAGCTGCTAGTGTCCAGTAAAATCGAGGTTTGAACCATACCACTTCGATTTACTCTTCTTTAAGAGATATTTTATTTTATTTTAGTGAGAGAGATACAGAGAGACACAGAGAGAAAAACACAGCACTGCTCAACTCTTGTTTATGGTGGGGGATTGAACCTGGGACCTCAGAGCCTCAGGCATGAAAGTCCTTTATGGAACCCTTATGTCAGCTTCCCAGCCCCTGCTTTACTCTGTTCAAAACACAGTTTATGGAATCGATACCTCCTGGCATGGAGGGGTTAAAATAGACTTAACTAGTTAGATTACGCATTAATTAACTGGCAGTTAATTTGCAGTAATTAATGAGCCTAGCTGCCGTGTTGAAATGTGGTAAGTCCTTAGGAGACATGACTTCAACAGCTTCTAAGCTGTTCCCCCTAGCTCATTTGGAAACCATTACAGAAACTGTTCTAGGTCCTCGAAAGGGGTCTTCAGTGGCAAAGTTTCAATATAGTTTAGATCATAGAGCTGCTCACTGCCTCATAAAATCTATTTTCATGGTCGTGGCCAATATGATGCTAATTTAAAGATAAATAATACAGTTCAACCATCATTCAAGCATCAGACCCACGCTCTCCTGCACTGTTGTGGTTTCCTTGTGGAGAATTTGCTCCGCCTAGAAGCTGAGCAGCTTCTAATATACTTGGCAAGAGAGTCCATGGGGGCTGAAATCCATGAGTGGGCCCGTGGATACATTCCCATTTGCGCGTTCACCAGAATAATGCAGACAGGAGACACCACTGACTCGACCACTCGTGGATACACTGAGAAAGGTGGATGGCATCCACCACTGGAATGACAAGGCAGAAGCCAGCCCTCCTCTGTTTCTCGGATACAATGTAAAGCAACTGGGGCCAGGTGGTGGCGCATACGAAGTGGTTATAGTTATAGGAAGCATTCATATCACTAAGTAGCAAGGACCCAGCCTCCAGCCCCGCTCCCCACCTGCAGTGGGGTAAAAGCTTCACAAATGGCAAGATCCTTATGTTTAGCACTGTGTGTGCTTGACCGTGTGTGCCACCACCCAGCCCCCATGCCCCTCTTCTGTCCTCCTGTGGGAGTTGAGGGTTGAGAAATGAGACTCACAAGCTGTCTGTTTTCATATATATATATTTGAAAATTTATTGAGTAGAGACAGAGAGAAACTGAGAGGGGAGAGAGAGATAAGAGACAGAGAGACACCTACAGCCCTGCTTTAGCACTTGCAAAGCTTTTCCCCTGTAGCTGAGGGTCAGTGGGCTTGAACCTGGACCCTTGTTGTTTGCAATATGTGCACTCAGTCAGGTGCACCACCACCACCTGGCTCCAGATCTGTGGATTTTCTCTGACCATTCCTGTGAGTAGCCATGTCTTTTTTTTCTCTGACCTGTGAAACCCTGCAGGCTGAACTGTAGGTGTTAGGTATAAAGCAAGCTCAGATCCCTCACATGGTTCTGGTCAGATGAGTCAAGACCTACAGAGCACAGGTCTCAAAGGAGCCAGTAAATTCTTATTTCTGACTAGGAGAAAAATAAAGTAGAGAATGCAGGTGGTGGGTCTGGGTGGCGGTGCACCAGATTGAACACACATATTACAATACACAAGGACTCAGGTTCGAGCCCCTAGTCCCTACCTGCAGGGGAAAACTTCACAAAGTGGTGAAGCAGGGCTGCAGGTGTCTCCCTCCCTCTCTATCTAGCCCCTTCCTCTCGATTTCTGGTTGTTTCTAGCCAATAAATAAAAAATATAATAATAATAATAATGATAAAATTTTAAAAGAGAGAGAGAATGCAGGTGGCATAGAGTCAGATGCTCAACACCATGGGCTTTGCAAGGGAACCTCTCTTCACCTCATAGGACCACAGGGGATCCATGGTCTCCAGAAACACCCTGGTTTTATTTAAGAAAAGAATTGCCAACTGGGGTTGGGTAATAATTAGGGGTGCTCAGCGCTGATTAGCTGTTGCAGAGAGCACTGGATGGGTAAATATTTATGAAGATGGAAGAAAATTGATGGTTGAACATCAGGGGTAACAGCTGGGCAGGTGATGGGTCACAAGCTAGGCTTGTCCACTCGGGGAGTGTCTGGTAAAGTCTGAAGCGGGGGGGGGGGGTCACCTCTTCAGAGTTTAGTACTGAGAAGCTTCTAGAGGAAGGTGATCACCTTGTCCATTCAGATTCAGTTGAGTTTTGGAAATGAAGTCTAGAGGCTACATGATTAATTGTGTCAATAGCTGGTTTTATTTTTATTATTTTCACCACTCCCATCACCAGTGGTCTGTGTCCTCATCCCCACCACAATAGAAAACCACTACAATTCTCCCACAGTCTTCAAAATAGGTTGACATCTTTTCTTTTTCTTATTTGCATATTTCATTCCCTCTGCTCTGCATCTGAGTGACACCGGTCTGCAGGTGGCCGGCATCTCCTGACTTGTTTCACTAAGCATCACCTTCTCCTCCAGACCCGTCCACTTCACCCCAAAGGAAGGGCTGCCTACTTTTGTATGTTTTATTTTACTGATTTATTATGGATAGAGATAGAGAGAAATTGAGAGGGAGTGGGGAGATAGAGAGGGGGAGACACTTGTAGCATTGCTTCACTGCTTGTGTGGCTTCTATACCAGGGGTGCCACCACCCAGTCCCCAGCCACCAGTGTTTGACCTTGAAGTGATACAAGATTCATCCCTGTGTTGAATCCCTCGGAGTATAAATATTATGTTTTCCTTTTCATAAGAGCTGCCTTTTGTGAATGAGGACTCAAACTCCAAGAGGCTGGACAACCTGTCTTTAGTTATGACAAGAATTCAGCTCATTTCTGTTTGATGTTCCTAACTCTTAGGCAGGGTGTACGCTGGTCATAGAGAGATGAAAGTGGGGCATTCTGGGTTCAACATTTTGATATTTGTAAGGGATGGTGGAGCAAGGCACTGGCGCCTCTCTTCTCTAAGTATATCTGTCATTCCAAAATTCTGTATCTTTATCTGTCTGTCATCCTCTCCAAGGACATAGCATGTTCTAAAAATTGAACTCAGCAATGTTGTACAAGCAAGGATGATCCCAAATGCCAGGCTTTGATATCCTTTTCTTTTGTTTGTAGTGAGTTAATAATGATTATTAAGATTGTAAGATAATGGGAGTATAATTCTATACAGTTCCATCACCAGATTTCCCTGTCTCATCCCCTCCATTGGAAACATCCCTATTCTCTATCCCTCCAGGAGTGTGGACCCAGGATCATTATGGGGTGCAGAAGGTGGAAGGTCTGGCTTCTGTCATTGCTTCTCCACTGGACATGGGTGTTGGCAAGTGGGTCCATATTCCCAGCCTGTTTCTATCATTCCCTAGTGAGGCAGGGCTCTGGGGAGGTGAGACTTCAGGATACAGCTGAGGTCGTCTGCCCAGGGAAGTCAGGATGGCGTCATGGTAGCATCTGCAGCTTGGTGGCTGGAAGGAGTAACATATAAAGCAGAAGAAATTGTTTAATAAATATAAACCCAAAGGTGGGAATAAAGCAGATGAAATTAGGGGGTCTTTGTGTGGGAAGAAGCCAGGAAGTCTATTTGAGGTATGTTCTAAAGGGCCCATGACTTCAGTAAATTTTGCCTGAGCCTCAACAGAATTTACATTTGATATCTTGCATTCAATCCAAGAAAGTGAAATGGTGCGGATTTTTTTAAAAGTACTGTCAGGGATGGGAAGAACTCTCAGAGGTAGAGCATGGAACTTGTAGACAGAGGACCAAGGTTCAATCCCTAGCCCCACATGTACAAGAACTGAGCAGTGTCTTGCTTTCTTGTCTTGTCTTCCTCTCATAAAAATAAGTAGATCTTTAAAATCTTTATCAGCACTGGCACCAGTACCTTCCAAAGCAAATCATTTTGCTATATGAACCTGGAAAATGTATAATTTTTCATGTAGGAACATATGGAAGGCTTGGGGCCAGTTCAGATCTGCAAAACCTTCCTGCTCTCTACCCCGGCCAGCGGGGTGAGAACAGGGGCTAGGAACCCTGGGACCTGGAATGAAAGGGACAGGAGACACAAAGAACAACAGCAAGACAGGATTCTGATCAAGCTGCCAAATTTTATTGTGTTTACAGGCATTATAAGGCTTTGGGGAAGGGGGAGTGCAGGAGCAGGAGGAGGGGGAGCAATTATCAGGGTGGAATGTCCCTTGCAACATACATAGCCGAAACTATGTCTATTAACTATAACTATGTGGTGTGTCACTTGTTTTCTGGTAAATGGCCTACCTGCGGGGAAATAGAAACTTATCTCGAGGGCTTTCATTGTTTCGAAGCTTATCTTCTATCAAGCAGGGAATGGCTCTTGGCAGCTCTCTGCTTTGCTTTTCAAGCTGTGCCAGCATCCATCTCTGCCCCCCCATCTAGTTTTTGCCACCTTGGTTATTGCTGGGGCTCAGTGCCTGCCCAATGAGTCCACCACTTTTGGCAGCCATTTTTTTCTTTTGACTTTTTTTGACAGGAGAGAGAGAAATTAAGAGGGGCCGAGGAGGTAGAGAGGGAGAGTGAAAGAGAGACACCTGCAGACCTGCTGTACCGCTCCTGAAGTATTCCCCCTGCAGGTGGCAGCAGGGCCTCAAACCCTGGTTTTTGAGCTTGGCCATTTTTTTTTTTTTTTGCCTCCAGGATTATTGCTGGGGATCAGTGCCTGCACTATGAATCCATGGCTTCTGACAGACAGTAAGCCTTTTTCTAGCCCCCTCCCCTGCCATATTATTCAATAGGACAGAGATAAATGAGAGAGGAATGGGAGACAGAGGGAGAGAGAAAGATAGACATCTACAGTCCTGCTTCACCACTTCCCTGCAGGTGAGCAGCTGGGGACTTGAACCTGGATCCTTGAGCGTATCCTGTGCTTCATACTGTGTGTGCTTGACCGGGTGCACTACCATCACCCCCCCTTTTCCTTTTCCATTCCCTCATCCCTTCCTTTTGCTTTCCTCCTAGAAATGGGAGTGTTAATATTAACAATGTCAAGTCTATAACTTCTTTTGTTTGCTATACCCCCCACTAGTTTGCTATGCAGATTAACTGAGACACATTCCAAGAGAGCAGTGTATTAAAATGAGCAAGTCAAGCAGGTCTTTGAAAGGGAAGATCTCGCTAGCACAGGGAACATTTATGATTCTGGCGGTGAAAGTGTGGCTGGGCACTTCTGGCAAGATACTGGACAGAAGCGTGCATGTTGGAGATAGACGGCCTCCAAGGGCAAAGATAAGTGAGGTGGAAAGGCAGGAGGCTTTCAAAGGGCAGCTGCTTGGCACGCTGCAGAAGTGAAAAAGAAGGTTGCACAAGTTCCTCCACTCATTCCTGGGAAGCATGATGAAAAGGATGGACTTCATCCAAGAAAACACTGGAACACCTCAGTAAATAGGAACAAGTGAAAAGAATAGCCTGTTGAATGAGCATGCCCTGCAAACGTGTTGTTAAAATATTTCTGTATAGTGCACGTCACTTTTTTGAGTTAGGTTAGTCTCTTAAGACTCTTGCAAATGGTTGCAGGGATCAGAAGAGTGATTTTGAAATAGGCCTGGGAAAATGGCGAGTGTCAAGCTCTGGTTGTGGGGAGATCTCATCTGACGTGTCACTGGGGTGGGGGTGGGCACCGAGGGTGATTTCAGGCTTGTTTAATCCAGAGCTTAATCGTATGTTTGCATCCCTCCCACATTTTTTTAAAAAATGGTTTTATTGGCAGGATTCATGGTTTACAGTAAATACAGTTGTTGGTGCATTTGTAAAATTTCTCAGTTTTCTGCAAAACACTCTCATCCCTGCCGGAGTCCTTTATTTTGGTGCAAAACACCAAACCCAATCCAAGTTCTGCTTTGTGTTTCTCTTGTTCTTATTTCTCTACTTCTGTCCATGAGTGAGATCATCCCATCTTCATCCTTCTCTTTCTGACTGATTTCACTTCATATGGTTCCTTCAAACTCCATCCAAGATGAAGTGAAGAAGGTGAATTCATTATATTTAATAGCCGAGTAGTATTCCATTGTGTATATAGACCAACAAGATCTGTTGGTGGACACCTGGCTTTCTTCTAGGTTTTGGCTATTATAAATTTTGCTTCTTTGAACATAGGTGTACACAAATAGTATTGGATGGGTGTTTTGGGTTCCTTAGGAGAGGAATTGCAGGGTCATAGGGTAGGTCTACTTCTAGCCATCTGAGAGTTCTCCAGACTCCTCTCCACGGGTATGGGTACTGAACCAATTGACATTCCCACCAGCAGTGCAAGAGGGCTCCTTTGTCCCCACAATCTCTCCAAAACTTCCTGCTACTACCTGTTTTGGTGTATGACATTCTCACAGGAGTGAAGTGGGATCTGACAATCTATGACTTGGAGCATGTTTTCATATGTCTCTTGACTCTCTTCTTTGGTGAATATCCTTCATATCCTCTCTTCATTTTTGGGTGGGGTCGTTCTTTTTTCTTGTTGCTGAGTTTGGTGAACTCTTTATATATTTTGGTTATTAGTGTCTTGTCTGATGTCTGACATGTGAAGATCTCCCATTCTGTAAGGAGTCTCTTTGGGTGGTGGTTTCTTCTGCTGTGCAGAAGCTTTTCAATTTGATGAAGTCCCGTTGCTTTATTTTTGTTTTCATCTTTCTGACAAGTGAGTTTGTATCATTGAAGATACCATAAGGTAAAATGAGGGACTTCTTGTACACTGAAAATTATGGGTCACTCTTCAAGAAAATAGAAAAAGATCTGCCCCCTCTTTCTATGTCTCTATCAGATTGAAAAGACAGTGTAGGTGGTAAAAAGCCCACAACAAACAGAATTTAAATTATATTATTGGCACAGGGGCAAACAATGATATCAATTTATATTTTTGTTGTCAGCGGGAATACACCTCTAAAGGCTGAGCTTTTCAAGAATAGAGGGGAGGCAGAGACAGGGTGGGAAGGATGGGGAGCACCACAGTAATAGCACATGAATAAAATTTCTGGGGGTGGGTGGTGACACACTTGGCTAAGTGCACATAGTACTAAGCACAAGGACCTGTCCAAGGACCCAGGTTCAAACCCCCATTCTCCACCTGCAGCAAGGAAGCTTCACAAGTGATGAAGCAGGTCTGTAGGTGTCTCTCTCTATCCCTCTCTATCTCCCCTTCCCCTCTCAATTTCTCTCTGTTCTAGCCAATAAAATGATGGGGGTGTTAGAGGAAAAAAATAAATGGCCAGGGCCAGGCACATCTAATTAAGTGCTCACATTACAGGGCACAGGGACCCAGGTTCAAGTCCCCAGTCCCCACCTGCAGGGAGAAAGCTTCACGAGTGTTGTAGCAGGGCTGCAGTTGTCTCTCTGTCTCTCTCCCTCTCTGTTTCTCTATCTATACAATGAATAATATAAATAAATACAAATTAAAAAAATAAAAGGCTACCAGGAGCTATGAGCAACTAGAGGTGAAAACAAACAAACGAACTAACTCAGAATTCACTACGGTGCAGTGGAGGTCGGCCTTGAAGCCAGACCCTGTGCTTGGCAAAGCAGGGGCACCATCCAGGTGATATATTTTTTTCAGATTCTGACATAGGGTTTTTTTTTTTTTAATCCAGCAAGAAATCTAGAGACAGGTGGAAAATATATCACCAAGGAAATACTTGAAATCAGTGAAAAAAACATCAACAGTTTAATGTCCTAATAACCAGGTAGCTGTGTGGCAAAGCAAATGTTGACATGTTCCCACAGGGCCTGCTGTGTGTTCCGTGAATCAGCGTATGTGACAAGTTATATATGCTAAAACTTTATATGCACGTACCAGGAAAATGAACACAAATGCTCTCTCTACCGAGAGTATGACTCTAACCCTGTTTCTAAAACCAGAAGCAATGATAAAATAATTTTAGGACAAAAAAATTATATTTGATTGCGCAAAAGAGTGAACTATGAAAATGGTTTGTAACAGTCTCCAAAGGTGTTCCTAATTAATAAAACATTTTAAAATTAAGATGGAAATGACCGACACACACACACACACACACACACACGCACACACATACTAGATTATAAAGCAATTTGCAGTAAAAGAAATCCAGTGCGCTTAAGCAAATTTCAGTGATCTTCCAAAGTCTCCTCTGTGACTGGAACAATGCAGGGCTGGGGGATAGCTCACCTGGTCTAGTGCCCCATGTTCAAAGACCCAGTTTCAATGCCCCAGCAGTGAATGGGAGCCTGCCCACCCCACACAGGGGAAACTTCACTGGCAGTGAAGTGGTGCTGTGATCTCTGTTCTCTCTCCCGCTCTGATGCTTGAATAAAAAACATATAAAAGAGGAGTCTACCCACAGAATAACACCAGGGCAAAGCCCTGATAGAAGGATGGATTGTTAAAAGAAGAAATGAAAGAAGGAAGACAGGAAGTAAGGTGTCTTTCTCATGTTACTAAGACCATCCAGACTTAGCAACATGCAGTGATATTGACCTTGTGAGGATATTAGCGGCAACAAAAATGATTTTTTTTTATTGTCTTGGGAGTAAAAAGCTGAAACTCACCAAGGAGGCTTGACTAGTGTTAGCAAACCTATGAATGGACTTACTCTTAAACAGAGCAACCCTGGTCTCAGACTCGGTCACCAAAATGTCCACAGAACACTATAAAAAGGACATTTAGTTACACACAGCTGGTTTTGACACCATACATTTTAAACCATTAGGTATGATATTTATCCTAAGACTCTACCTAGGTGTTTAAGGAATGTAAAAAATGAATAATCAAAAGAATGACATTAAGAATCCAAATTTTTTTCATGCTAGAAAGAATGTAATGGGATGATAATTTAGAGGTTAAGAAAAAAAATCTATACTCTGAATTTCAGTTGGAAGGAACAGTATGAATACAGGATGAGTTTTATCTTTAAAAATAATCTTCCTCTCTCTACCCTCTGAAAAGACTATGATCCATCCAATCTGTGAGCATAAGGCTGATTGAAATTTAAATGAGATTCATATAAAACACATAGGTATCTACCATGTGATATGTGCTGTACTTGGAAATGGAAAAATAAAATTTGAATCCAAGATAATGTGGGAACGTCTGAATCCCTTTCTTGGACACCATTCTTTCTGTTACCATAGTAAGTGCTTTCAAAAGTGATTCAGGAAACCTGCTTTGCAGGAGAAGGAAGTGGAGTTGTAGACTTCCATCGTTTCTTCAGTGCTCAGAGATACCCCGCCACAGGAAGCGGTTTGCAAATCATATCACTGTGAAAGGGAAATGCAGTCTGTGGCTAATTAGTCATGGTCAGAGCCAAGGGGTCTAAGGTAAGCTCCTGGCATCATGTACTTAATGAGTGCATAGGTTAAAACAGGTGTTGTTGGGGGTCGGCTGGTAGCACAGCGGGTTAAGCATAAGTGACGCAAAGCATATGGACCAGCTTAAGAATCCTGGTTTGAGCCCCCAGCTGGCTCCCCACCTGCAGGGGAGTCGCTTCACAAGCAGTGAAGCAGGTCTGCAGGTGTCTATCTTTCTCCCCCCCTCTCTGTCTTCCCCTCCTTTCTCCATTTCTTTCTGTCCTATCCAACAACCATGGCATCATAACAACAACAATAGTAACTACAACAACAATAAAACAAGGGCAACAAAAGGGGGGGGGGAAACAAAATTAAAAAAAAAAAGAAAAAAAGACTTGAAAAGAAGTATTGCTCAGAAGCTACTAGAAATTAAATGCTATAGTTCAGTGACAGGGATATAAGATGGGGGGAACCACATAGGAGGCTAAGTGATAGAGCACTGAAACTGAGTGCTCTTGCTAATTGGTCTTTCTTTCTTTCTTTCTTTCTTTCTTTCTATTTATTTCACCATTCATGTCACCAAAGGTCTATCCCCCCCACACACAAACTTATAAATAACCACTCTAGTTCTCCCACAGTCTTGAAAATTGGTTGACTTTTTTTTTTTACATTTGTATGTTCAATTGTTTATGTCATGCATATGAGTGAAGCTATTCTGTGGGACTGGGTGGCAGTACACCGGGTGAAGTGCATGTGGTGCAAAGTGCAAGGACTGGCGCAAGGATCTCGGTGGAGCCTCGGGCTCGGCTCCCCACCTTCAGGGGTGTCGCCTCATAAGCGGCGAAACAGGACTGCAGGTGTCTATCTTTCTCTCCCTCTCTCTGTCTGCCCCTCTTCTCTCAATTTTTCTATGTCTTATCCAGCAACAAGAGCAATGGCAACAACAATATAATAATGACAACAAAATAACAAGGACAACAAAAGTGGAAAAAATGGCTGCCAAGAGCAGTGGATTCATAGTGCAGGCACAGAGCCCCACCTATCACCCTGGAGAAGAAAAAAAGATACAAAGAAAAAAAAAAGAAAGAAACTATTCTTTTTTTTTCTTTTTGTTGCCCTTGTTGTTTATTGATGTTGTTGTTATCATTGCTGTTATTGCTGTAGTTGTTGTTGGATAGGACAGAGATAAATGGAGAAGAGGAAGATGGGGGGGGAGAAAGATAGACACCTGCAGACCTGCTTCACTGCTTGTGAACCAACCAACCCCTTTGCAGGTGGGGAGCTATGATCCTTATGCCGGTTTCTGAGCTTCGTGCCACATGTGCTTAACCCGCTGAGCTACCACCTGGCCCCTATTCATTTTATTTTAATGAGAGAAAGATGGAGGTACAGAGAGGAGGACACAGAAAGACCAGAGCCCTGTTCAGCCCTGGCTGATGGTGCTGCTGGGGACTGAACCTGGGACCTCAGAGCCTCAGGCAGGAGAGTCTTTTTGCAGAATTACTGTGCTGTCTCCCCAGCCTTTTCCTTCTTCTTCCTATTATTATTATCAACATCACCATCATCACCATCACCATCATTATTTTCCCCAGAGCCATGCTCAGCTCTGGCTGTTGGTGGGACTGTGGATTGAACCTGAGACTACAGAGCCTCAGGCAGGAAAATCTTTTTTTCCAGAACCACTGTCCTGTCTCCCCAGACCCATTATTATTATTGTTGTTGTTGTCGTAGTCATCATCATCATTATCATCATCATCATCACCATCATTATTTTCCCCAGAGCCCTGCTCAGCTCTGGCTCTTGATGGATCTTGGATTGAACCTTGAATGTTCCTCAGAGCCTCAGGCAGGAGAGTCTTTTGCAGAACCATGATGCTGTCTCCCCAGCACCAAGCCCCCTTTCCTTGCAGAAGACCTGAAAGGAAATGCAAACCTCACCACTTTCTTCAATGCATGTCTTTGTGTGTGTCTCTCGTTGTGACGTGCAGGGCAGGAGAGAATCGGGAAGGATTCCAGCTATGAGCAGGAAGGGAAAGTCCAGTTTGTGATTGACGCCGTGTACGCCATGGCTCATGCCCTCCACCACATGAACCGGGACCTCTGCGCAGACTTCCGGGGAGTCTGTCCTGAGATGGAGCAGGCCGGGGGCAAGAAGCTACTCAAGTACATCCGCAATGTGAACTTCAATGGTGAGTCTCCAGGGAGCCATAGCTGACATGCCTATAGACGTCACCCCGTGGGATTGTTACTGATGTGTTTTTTGCTAGAGACCATCGGTGGACTCAACTCTGGCTTATGGTGGTGCTGGGAATAGAACCGGGGGCCTCCTGCATGCAAGTCCTGAGGACCAGCACACTGAGCTGTCTCCCTATCCCCAGCCTCGTCATTATTTTCTCCTGACTATGTCTCCAGACCTAGTCAAGCTGTATGATATCAAATGGCTGAATCGACGTATGAGTGGGTAGTGCGTGAACCACTGAGCCACTGACCAGCCGTATAAGTGAGTTAGCAAGTATTTGAGGGTTATGGTTTGATCTCCTTTTTAAAATTGGATTTCATTCACTTTCTTTCTTTTTTTCCCTTTTAATTATTTACTTTATTTGATAGGACAGGGAGAAATTGAGAGGGAAGGAAGTTACAAAAGGGACAGAGAGACAGAGAGACAGAGAGACACCTGCAGCATTACTTCACTGCTCATGAAGCTTTGCCCTTGCAGGTGGGGACTGGGGGGCTTGAACATAAACTTATTCAAGTTAGCCACCACCCAATTCCTTGACCTCCTATTCATAACAGAATTTTTCACCAAGCCAAATTCTTCCTTCCTTCTTTTTCGTTTTTTCTTCCTTTCTTTCTTTTATCCTTTCTTTCTCCTTTTTTTTTTTTTTGCCTCCAGGGTTATTGCTTGGGCTCAGTGCCAGCACTACAAATCCACTGCTCCTGGTGGCCATTTTTTTCTTCCATTTTATTGGACAGGACAGAGAGAAATTGAGAGAGGAGTTGGAGATAGAGAGGGAGAGAGAAAGATAGACACCTGCAGACCTGCTTCACCGCCTGTGAAACATTCTCACTGCTGGTAGGGAGTCGGGGGCTTGAACCCAGATCTTTGCATGGGTCCTTGCACATAGTACTATGTGTGCTTAACTGGGTGCACCAATGCCCAGCCCCTGCCAAAGCCTTTCTTGTATGTGGGGACAGGAGGGAAGAGGGAGTGGGACAGCAATTCAAGTTATTTGAAGTAGTGATTGTAATTCTCCACATAAAACACATTTCAGATTACACATTTCATTCTCAAGACATGTATCAATTTCATATCAGAAGAAGGTAGACCCAGTGGGAAAACTGGCAGGGAAAGAATAGCCCTTCTCTGATAATAATTTTTACTCCTTTAGTATAGATACTTACATAAGTTTTAAGGTACCACACACAAAAAACCCAGTAAGTTAATGAAGGTAAACCTGAATGTGGGTTCTATTAGCCAGATTTCTCCAGAGGAACAGAACTGATATGCTATAGAGGCAGCTATAAGAGGGGTGTGTGTGTGTGTGTGTGTGTGTGTGTGTGTGTGTGTGTGTGTGTGTGTGTGTGTGGTCTCTTAGTGGTTTACAAAATTATAAGGTTATAAGGGTATAGTTCCAAACAGCACCCACCTCTGAAGTCCTGTGTTTCCCCAAAGCTTACCACCATAGATTTTTTTTAAATGCCTGCTATGTCTCCTTCCTCTCCTTCTTCATCTCCTCCTCCAGCTCCTCCTGTCTTTGCAAGTTTCTGTGTTTCAGTTATCTCTATTCCATATAGAGTGAGACCACCTAGTAGTTGTCTTTTACCCCCTTACTTCACAAAACACAATCATCTCCAGTTTGTCCTACAGGATGCAGTCTCGTCATTCTGTTTGTTTGGTTTAATTGCGGAGTAGTGTTCCGTTGAATGTACTTACTCCATAACCTCTTTACCCAGCCATTCACCTATAGGCCTTTCTGTTGCTTTCAGACCTCAGTTTCGTGTATGAAGCAGCTATGACTGTGGGTGTGTGTATGTCCTCTAGGAGTGGTATTGCTGGATCCTAAGCTATTTCTGGTTTTTTTTTTTTTATGTGTTTAAGGGCCATAAGAGGTTTAAAAAAACATTAGTGATTTAATATCGATTTACAAAATTGTAAGATAACACGGCCATAATCACATACCATTCCAGTCACCAGAGTTCTGTGTCCCTGTTCCCTCCATGGGAAGTAAAGGCACTTTTCCCAAGGTTACAGTTATAGGTTAACTATAATTTCTACAACTATCTGTCTATATGTGTATATAATTGCCTTTTTTTTTTTAAAAGGTCCCATCTTATCTTCCATTCCAAGTCACACATACATCTATTACTACAGCCAAATGCCCCTCCATTTTTTCCTCTTTTCTCCTTAGATCATGATAGAGTTAGAGTTTAGAACCCTCTGGTCATCTGCCCTCTGTCATTTCTCCCCCTCTGGGAGTATGGATGAAAATTATTTTGGGGGTGCAGAAGGTGGGAAGTCTGGCTTTTGTAATTACTTCTCTTCTGGAAATGGGCATTGGTAGGTGCCCCAGGCTGTTTCTTCCTTTCCCTGGTGTGGCAGGGTGAGGTCGTCTGCCCAGGGAAGCCAGGATGGCATCATGGTAGCAACTGCAACTTGGTGGCTGAAATGCAGTAAGAGAGAAAGCAGGGCAACATGTTGAATAAACAGGAAACAAACAGTAAGAAAAGAGCAGATGAGAATAGAAATCTTAGGGTGGAAAGAAGTGAAGAGATTTATTATAGGAGTTTGTTTACAGTTTTGCAGGCTAACGAGTCTCACACTCTTCAATTTATCTGCTGGAGAACTAAGGCAGTGGGAGTATCCTTGAGTTCAGGTGTGAAGGCTTGGGAGTTGAAGGACTGGTCATTTAAGTTCAGAGTCATACCTGATTCAGGAACTAGGAATGTCTGTGCCTGAGGCCAGGAGGAGATACTGTCTCAGCTCCAGCTACCCTCTCTTTTGGTGGGGAGGAGTGGTATTTAGGGCCTTGTGAGACTACATCCTGACCCCAGTGTTGGGGAGGGCTGTCTGCTTTGCTAGGTTTAATGATTCAAATGCTGATAGCTCCCAGACTGACCCTCACAGACACACTCAGAAATAGTACCTCTCAAACTGAAGTAGAAAATCAAGCATCACATGGTAAAATGTGAAAAAACGTTCAATACAGACAGTAATAAATAAGCCTCACGACATAACAGATCAATAAACTGAACCCCTCTGAAGTGGGTAGAGAAGGAAAATGAGAAGGCAGGTCGTGTGAGTCTTTGTGTAAGTGAGGTGGGAGGGGAGGCAAAGATCATGGCACAGAGGCTGGTAGAGTCTGAGTTCTCATATTTCTGAAGAAAATGTGTGTACTCAGAATTACTGAGGGGAAACTATGTTGTGGAAAATAAGGGTCAGGGGGGCCAGGTGGTGGTGCACCTTGTTGAGCGCACATGTTATAATGTGCAAGGACCTGGGTTCAAGCCCCCAACCCCCACCTGTAGGGGGAAAGATTTTCAAGTGGTAAAGCTGCAGGTGTCTCTCTCTCCCTCCCTTTCACTCATCCCTTTCCTTCTCAATTTATGGCTGTCTCTATACAATGAATAAATAAAGATAATTTAAAAAAGAAAATTAGGGTCAGTTTTCACATTGACAAAAAAAAAAGGAGACTATTAATCAAGATGGAAGTGAATGAGGATGTGCTGGGGCTGTAGTGCAAGCAAGGTGTCTTCAGGAATTCCTGTCTTGATTGTTCATGTTTGATAGAGGCAGAAGTAGATTGGTGTGGAGGGTAGATAGCATAATGGTTAAGCAAAGAGACTCTCATGCCTGAGGCTCCAAAGTCCCAGGTTCAGTCCCCAATACCACCATAAGCCAGAGCTGAGTAGTGCTCTGGTAAAAAATAAATAAATAAATAAATAAATAAAATATTTATTGGGGACTGGTCAGTAGTAGCACAGTGGGTTAAGCACACATGATGCAAAGCTCAAGGACTTGCACAAGGATCCCAGTGGGAGCCTTTGAAAGCCTTGAAGCAGGTCTGCAGGTATCTACCTTTCTCTTTGCCTCTCTGTCTTCCCCTGCTCTCTCAATTCTCTGTCGTATCCAACAACAATAATAATAATGGCAAAAAAGGTTGCTGCCAGGAGCAGTGGATTTGTAGTGCAGACACTGAGCCCCAGTGATAACCTTGAGGCCATATATATATATGTATGGATCCAGTTTTGTGAGCTTAGACACAAACACACACACACACACACACACACACACACGCACACACACACACTCAACTTAGTCCACTGAACCCTTAGTAACAATGGTGCCTTGGTAGAAATGTCCACACCTAGTGCTCACATTACTTGTCGGTACCCTCGCCAATGAATCAGGTCTCTCAAGAACTAAAAAAAAAAAAAAAAATCTTGGCTTATGAATCAATTTACTTAAATCCACATTAGTATGTCAGTCTTATGGGAGTTATATGGTATTTGGATATTCACTGGCTTTCTCATTAAATGGAAACACCCACCCCCTCCTCAAAAATGACTATAGAAAGCCAGGAAATTGGGGCCAGGTGGTGGCATGCCTGGTTGAGCACACATGTTATAATGTGCAAGGACCCAGGTTCGAGCCCCCAGCCCCCACCTACAGGGGGAAAGCTTCATGAGTGGTAAAACAGGGCTTCAGTTGTATCGCTGTCTCTTTCTCTCTCTCTGTCTGTATTTGATTTATCTGATTTCTGGTTGTCTATCAAATAAATAAAGAGAATTAAAAAAGAAAAAATATGTGTATATATAATTTTTAAAAAGTCAAGAAATTATCCCATTCCTACTGCTGATTCCCGAACCATTGCAGGGGAAATATAAGATGAACTGAAAGTATTGTGCTGTTAAAGAAAAAAAATCAAATACATGTAGATTTGAATTGAAAGAGCATGGAGATCAGCTTAAAGGAAGGCCCTGCTGCTTGATTCTGGGATAGCAGTAGATGAAACTTGTGGGCTATGTATCAGTGCGTCTGCATTAATAGAAGAACTCATCTGAGCACAGCATTCAGTAGACAGGAGAAGGAGCAGCTGGATAGAATGACAGTACTGCGGAGATGCAAATCCTCCCTTTCGCAAAGGCCACAGTAACAGTCGCTTTAGGCAAAGCTCCTCAATGGATGGAAATCTTAACTGGACTGAAGTCTGATGAGAAAAAGTTGACTTGCTTAGTCACAATGCAAGTCCCATTGTGAATGAAACTTTTTTTTAAAGAGGGAAATAACTCTATAGTGGGAGAAACCAAGAAGACAAAACTTTCTCCAAGGGATCATGGCCAACAGCAGCAGTAGGACTTCTCTTGTCACCTTGGGAAGATTATAGTGTCACTTCTGAGATTCAGTCCTGGATATCTCCAGTTAATCAGACCTTAATCTAACCAAGGCAAACCTGGGTGGAAGAATTTTTAAAAAATATTTGTTTATTTATTCCCTTTTGTTGCCCTTGTTGTTTTATTGTTCTAGCTATTATTGTTGTTGTTATTGATGTCATCGTTGTTGGGTAGGACAGAGAGAGATGGAGAGAAGAGGGGAAGATAGAGAGGGGGAGAGAAGATAGACACCTGCAGACCTGCTTCACTGCTTATGAAGCAACTCCCCTGCGGGTGGGGAGCCGGGGGGGCTCGAACCAGGATCCTTATGCTGGTCCTTGCACTACCTACCATCTGACTCCCAGAAGGATGCTTTTACATTCTGTGCAGATGTGCTTGCTTGAGGTCATGAGGATGCAGGGGGGAGGGGTGTTCTGCAAAGCCCAAGGTCGACTTTACTATTGAGTGCAGTGCAGCAGTCTTGACTTTACTATTGAGTGCAGTGCAGCAGTCTTGACTTTACTATTGAGTGCAGTGCAGCAGTCTTGACTTTACTATTGAGTGCAGTGCAGCAGTATTGACTGCTCTACACCAGAACAGAACACATCTCTGAGGCAGTGCCAGAATTTTACTGAAATTTGCAAATTTGTTTCAAATGGTGTTAGATCATTGTTGTTTGCCCTGACTCAGATATTTAAACTGAGGCTAAAAATAGTCTTGCCTTTTTGCTTGTAAGTTACAGTTCAGTAAGCCCACAATAGCACATCAGTCTTCCCAGAGTTCACTGGTATTTGAGTAGTCACCAATTTCCTAGTTCAGTGGAGATGCCCCAAAATGACTAGAGTAAACCAGGAAATTGCTCAGCCACAAAATTATCTTCTTTTTGTGGCTTCCTTACCTTGCATGGTCTTCTTGAACATGGGACTAATTTTTCCCAGAACTAAACCCATCTAAGCATCACCGTTTTCAAGCCCTAAGCCACGTGTGCAGGACTCAGTTGATGGATGTGCACGATCATTCTTTGGGGAGCCACAAAACCATCCTTTTGACGCCATCCTTTGTGACTCTGCCTGGCTTCCTCCTCCAGCTGGGCTTGGAGACTCACTGTGTCAAGAAGATCTGGTCCTGTCTGTGTCTTGAGTTTTGTAACTCCTGGAGAAACCTAGGACATATGTCTGTCTATTAGATGATTCTGGAGTGCCAGTGAATGCAGAGTGACTGGATAGTATAATCACCAACTTGGTTTAGATACTGTTATTTTTACTCTGCTCTTGAGAAGAAAACTGGCTTCCAGAGAAGTAGAGAGCTGGGAGATGGAAAGCTCTGTATGTTTTTCCCCAAATAAGGTTTATGCAGCTCTGTGATTGTTCACCTTAGACAGGGGCTATTAGGGCCTGGCAGGGGCGGGCCCGGCTGAGGAAACATGTTACATTGCACAAGCACTTGAGTTCAAGCCCCGGCTCCCCACCTGTAGGGGGGATGCTTCATGAGTACTGAAGCAGGTCTGCAGGTGTTTCTCTTTTCTTTCTTCCTCTAGCAATCCTTCCTCTCAATTTCTCTCTGTCCTATCCAATTGAGAAAAATAGAGAGCTAAAGAAAAAAAGACAACATGGCCACTGGGAGCAGTAGATTTGTAGTGCTGACACCAAACCCCAACAGAACCCTGGAGGGAGAAATTAAACAAACAGAAGCTCTCTGGGAGTTCTCGAGCAAGACTAATGTTCATCCTCTCTCTCTCTCTCTCTCTCTCTCTCTCTCTCTCTCTCTCCCTTCCCCCTCTTCACCCCCCCCTCCGATCAGTGGATTCGTGCTCTGTGGCCAGGAGAAGGTCCTTTTTTTCCTGATACACTCTATTTCTGCTGCATGGTCTGGTTAAAAATGTCCAATTCCTGGGGCACCGAGGCACTGTAATGGGAATTACCCATTTTGCAAAGCAGAGAAGTGACACCTGCAGGGGCACAGCTTTGCATATGGTAAAGTAGGTCTGCGGGCGTCTCTCTTTCTCTCTTCCTCTTTGTCTCTCTTTCCCTCTCGATTTCTGACAGTCTCTACCCATTAACTAAATAAAGATAATAAAAAAGAGTGTAGAAAATAAACTGAGAGCATGGCTTCTGTCTTGTTCTCTTATGGCATGTTTATGGCAAATACAGATACCCTGACAGAGGTGCACTGGGTCAAGCACAGATAGTACAAAGCACAAGGACCTGCACAATGATCCTGGTTTGAACCTGTAGGGGGAGTCACCTCACAGGCGGTGGAGCAGGTCTGAAAGTGTCTGTCTGTCCTTCTCTTTCTCTCTCATATACTTTTTAACATTTTTATTTAATTAATTAATCTTACTGATTGATTTAATAATGATCAACAAGACCACAGGAAAAGAGGGATACAATTTCACACAATTTGCACCATCCCAGTTCTGCATCCTATGCCTTCCGTTGGAAGCTTTCCTAGTCTTTAACCCTCTGACTATGGGCCCAGGGTCATTATGGGGTGCAGACAGTGGGAGGTCTGGTTTCTGTCACTGCTTCTCTGCTAGACATGGGTGTTGGCAGGTGGATCCCTCCCCCAGCCTTTTTCTGTCTTCCCCTAGTGGGGCAGAGCTCTGGAACGGTGAGGTTCCAGGACATATTGGTGAGGTCGTCTGACCAAGGAAGTCAGGATGACACCATAGAAGAGTCTATAACATTTTGGATCATGTTTAACCTGGTTTGACTATTCTTGAATACTAATATTCTCAATAGTCAATGAATGAACTCATGCTTTTCTCTTTTTGGCTTATCTCATATAACATGATTCATCCAAGATGAGGTGAAGATGACATCATAACTCTTGACAGCTGAGTAGTATTCCATTATTACATATACCACACTTTCTTAGCCACTCATCTGACATTAGACATCTGGGTTTCTTCCAAGTTAGGACTATTACAAGTTGTGTTGCTATGAATATAGGTACTGCACCAAAGCAAAGGACTCTGGGAAAGGAGGAAGGGGAGTAGGGAGAAGGCTGGGGGTGGGGCCTTCAGAGTCCTGGTGCATGAAGGATGGTGGAAAAGGACCCAGGTTGGGGGTGAATGTGTTTTTCAGGGTGTCCCTCTTTCTCTCCCCTCTCTATCTTTTCCCTCCCCTCTCAATTTCTCTTTGTCCTATCTAGTAAAATAGAAAAAAAATATGGCCACTAGGAGCAGTGGATTTGTAGTGCCAAAACTGAGCCCCAGAAATAACCCTGGAGGCAGTAAATAAGTAAATGAATAAACAAATAAATAAATAAATAGACCAATAGATAAGCCCCCGATGTCCCATTCATCACCCAGCTGAGGTTCCCACTCACATTCAGGTCACTGTCACACATGTGAGTGTCACATTGACTGCTCCAGCCAGCAGGCATGGTGCTCTGTCTCCACTGAGACCTATTCAGATGGCAGTAAACACTTGCCATTGTTTTGAGCTCTAAGTTGTCAAGAAATCTGGGAGTCGGGCGGTAGCGCAGCAGGATAAGCGCTCATGGCACAAAACGTAAGGATCCTGGTTCAAGCCCCCAGCAACCCACCTGCAGGGGAGCCACTTCACAGGTGGTGAAGCAGGTCTGCAGGTGTCTATCTTTCTCTCCCCCTCTCTGTCTTCCCCTCCTCTCTGTCGATGATTTCTCTCTGTCCTGTCCAACAACAGCGACATCCATAGCAACAACAATAATAACTACAACAATAAAACAACAAGGGCAACAAAAGGGAATAAATAAATACATCTTTTAAAGAATCTTTAAATATATATATATTTAAAGATATATACATATATATATATATTTAAAGATATATATCCATTGGGCAATAATGGGTGACTATCAATAGGATATATACCCATGAGTGTGTTGGGCCCTAGCATTGTCCAGTAGATAGTCTCTAGAACCTTCCAGTAGTAGAGGTGGGAAATGAAGAGGGAAAAACCTGTCAGATCCTTTGGTGAGAGGACCTTCTGCCCTTGGGAAAGCCTAGGTCGCAGATACTTCTTGGTGCACAAAGAAAGTAGCTTCATTCAGAGACTAGCACCGGTGGGATGAATTCTCCAACTGGCTCCTCTTCTGCATTCTGTCCTTTTCTCTCAGAAGTCCGTCTGGCCCAGGAGCCCTATCCCCTGCCCATTTCTGGGTATTTCTGGTGACCACTGCTTCCCCTTTGATCACTTTTCTTTAAACTCTTCTACCATTTTTATTTTGAAATACAGAACACATTTGGGCACACACACACACACACACACACACACACACAGAATCCCTCTTTTTGTCTTTCAGGGAGTTCAACGGTGCTATCAAAAGAGAGTCATGGGGAAAAATAATAAACTGGAAATATTAAACCAGTTGCTTTATGGAATCCATCATAAAGGTCAAAGCCCCACACTATGCTATTACAACTCATCACTTAGATCAAGTAGTTGGCGCTTCTGCCTTAATTTATTTCATAAGCATGAACTTAACGAGAATGGAAAGGGCAGGGCAGGAATCTTTTCTCATAACAAAGATTGTAAGAAGGGAGAAAGGTGAGGCAGTAGGTCCCATTCTGATGACTGTTTAGTGGGGGAGTTGGAGATCTTGGGGGCCCCAGGCCTGCATATTCTCCCTGTCTCCTCTCAAAGACTATGAAAAGCCTGAGTCATATTAGTCAACGAAGAGGAACTCTAGAAGCACAGAAAAGTGCACCATGAATCCGAGTATCTGATGTGAAAGGCAAGAAATTGAGCCTGTGGATATTAACGTCTCCCTGCAGAATGATAGGATTCTTTTTTTGTTTGCTAATAATATGGCAAATCCAGGTTTCCTGTCTTCTCCTTATGTGTGTGGAAAACTCACTGAAAGCAGAGAAGAAATAATATTAAAAACTTGGAGGGCTAGGTGGTAACACAGCAGGTTAAATATACTTGGCTCAAAGCGCAAGACGGGCATAAGGATCCCGGTTCCAGCCCCCGGCTCCCCACGTGCAGGGGAGTAGTTTCACAAGCAGTGAAGCAGGTCTGCAGGTGTTTATCTTTCTCTCCCCCTCTCTGTCTTCCCCTCCTCTCTCCATTTGTCTCTGTCCTATCCAACAACAATAATAGCAATAGCAATAACAATAACAAGGACAACAAAATGGTAAAAAAGGCATCCAGGTGCAGTGGATTCCTAGTGTAGGCACTGAACCCCAGCGACATGATACCCTGGAGGCAAAACAACAACAATAACAAAAAACCTTGTAATTGATGTTGCATAACCAGGTTTTTGTTTGTTTGTTTGTTTGTTTTTGTTCCTCCAGGACAGAGAGAAATTGAGAAAGGAGGGAGAGATAGGCAGGGGAGCAAAAGATAGACACCTGCAGACCTGCTTTATGGCTTGTGAAGTGACCCCTCTGCAGGTGGGGAGAGCCGGGGGCTCAAACCAGATGCCTGTGCTTAGTTCTATGTGCGCTTAACTGGGTACACCACTGCAGCCCCTCCCCCGTTTTCTCTCTCCTTCTCCTAGAAAGACTTGTTTATGCCTATTCAGAGAGTTGTATCACAAGAGGGAAGTGGTTGGAAAAGAGATAGATAGTGTCTGAGCAAAACAAGAAGAGCCCAGATAAGCCCTTGACCATATACATTCAGCTCTGACTCAAGACAGCGGTCAGTCACTCCCACTCTGGGCTTTGACCTGCTGCTGGGAAAAGTATTTTTAAAATGTGGACAGTGATGGAATGATTTAAATCAAGTGCCAGTTCTCTGAAACAACATTGGGGCCCTTGAGAAAATATGTGACTGGCTATCTTGAAAGCATGTTTTGGGCTTTGGGATCACAACAAGCAGAGTGATAACATCACTACTATAATGGATAACATGACATTATCATCAGTTGAGCTTTATTGTGTAAAAGACACGAAACTGAGGGCTCCCTAGCCGTTATGACTTTAATCCCTGCCAAGCTTATGAGAAAGAAAGTGTTAGTGAAAACCTGTAGTAGAGGGGGACTAGTAATTTAATGGAAGTCCTTCTGTAGGGTAAGTGTATCCATCTAGAATTTAAACCCAATCCGGAGGACTCCAGAACCAGTCACTGATCACCGTTCTAGTAGAATTATCTAAGAGGCCCTGGGGTAGTAAGGTCCATCTCTCTAACTTGTGTTCTGTGTCACATGCAAAATTAGATTTCAGGACCAGGAGGCAGCTCATTTACTAGAACTAACACAGGCACCTGACCATGCCAGAAAGACTGGGTGGGGCCCCTGGCATCCTTGGGGGCACCAACAGTGGTACTGGGAGCCCCCCCCACTATGGTATCTCTCCTCCTCCTCTCTTTTCATTCTCTCTTCAAATTTTAACAACAGAGACACTGGGCAGGGAAGCCAGCTCAACACTATGCTATCTACATGAGGCTGTGGGCTTCCCCCCTCCAATGCCTCATATAAAATACATAAAATTAAAAATAAAATAGACTGGAGAAGTGGCATAATAGACAGAGTGTCAGACCTTTGAGCACGAAGGCTTCAGTTCTTCAATTCCTGGCACTGCATGTGCCAGAGTGATATCCTGGTGCTCCCTCCCTCTCTCTGTCTCTCTGTCTCTCATTAACAAATGAGACCTCTGGCTCCCCATCCATATCCTACTGTCACCAGGACACCTGGACGTACATTTAGGAGACTAACAACATGCAGTTGTCACCTCCTGGTTGTACAGACTGGGTGGCAGGGGCCTGGGCAGTAGAGAACCCAGTTAAGCACGTATAATACTAAGCAGAGGGACTCACACAAAGATCTGGGTTTGAGCCCCACAATCCCCACCTGCAGGGGGGATGCTTCACAAGCAGATCTGCAGGTGTCTCACTTTCTCTGTCCCTCTCTATCCCCCCCCTTTCTCAATTGCTCTCTGTCCTACCCAGTGAAATGGAAAAAAAAGGCCTCCAGGAACAGTGGCTTTGTAGTAGTGCCGGCACTGAGCTTAGCCCCAGTGATAACCCTGGAGCTAAAAAAAAAAAAAAAAAAGGAATTGGAAAGCTGTTCAGTTGCGGTACGGCAGAGCAGAATGCTCTGGACACCCTGGGGGCGAAGCTTTTTCTAGCTTTTCAGCATCTGCAAGCCACTAGAGCTCAGGAGTGTTTGTGCATTTCATTTCTTCCTTTTGTTTATTTTGATAAGAGTTGAGGACACACACACACACACACACACACACACAGAGGGAGAGAGAGAGACCTGCAGCCCTACTTCACAGTCTGTGAAGCTTCCCCGCTGCAGGTAGGGAGTGGGGGCTGGATCAGAGATCCTTGTGCCTAGTAACCTACCCACCCACACAGGCGTGCCATCACCTAGCCCTCCCAGTGCATGTCACCGCAAGTGCTTGGTTTCATGAATTCTTTCTCCTTGGCCTCCTGTCGTCTCTCTTACACAAGAATCAGAATGCTGCTGCTAGCCCCTCCAAGTTATCCAGGAGAATCTTCCCCCCGCCTGATCCTTAGTTGAATCACACCTGCAGGCTCCCCTTGGCCAGTCATTATTGTAAAAATTAAAAACAACGGGGGGGGTTGTTTGGGGTCTATAACAGCGGCAAGTTTGTTGGGTACACAAAGACCAGGACAGGAACACAGTCAGGAGAAGAAGGCTAGTTAGCCATGGGCAAGGGCCACTAGTCCTTGGTTCAGCAGCCGGCAGCTACAACACACACACACACACACACACACACACACACACACACACACACACACACACACACACACACACACACACACACACGTCCCAGAAGAAGGTGGAAATAACCAGGCAAAGGGCAAGTAGGAGGCAATGAAGAAGAGAAGAAGTCGATAGATGAGAAACTGCAGGGTCAGGGGGCACGTCTATTTATGTCTAGCCTTCTGAGAGTTCTCCAGACTGCCGTCCACAGGGGCTGGACCAACTGACATTCCCACCAGTGTCAGAGGTTCCTTTGCCCTTGGCAGCCTCTCCCGCATTTGTTGTTGCTGTCGTTTCTGATGTGTGGCATTCCCACAGAGGTGAAGTCATTCTTCACCTCATCTTGGATGGAGCTTGAAGGAATCCTGTGACGTGAGATCAGCCAGAAAGAGAAGGATGGAGATGGGATGATCCCACTCAGGGACAGAAGTTGAGAGATAAGAACAGAAGGGGAAACACCAAGCAGAACTTGGACTGGGTCTGGTGTGTTGCGCTGAAGTAAAGGGCTCCGGGTGGGAAGGGGAGCTTTCAGGTCCTGGTGCAGGATGTTGGAGGAGGACCTGGACTGGGGGTGTTTTTGCAGAAAACTGAGAAATGTCATACACGTACCACCAACTGTATTCACTATAAACTGTAAAACTTTAATCCTCCCAATACAAAAAGTAAAGGTGACAAGGGAGAAAAGCGACATTGGTAGAATTTCCCCTAGAGGCCTGTTTAAGTCATCTCTGAGACCTACCATCCCTCGCGAATTTATATCAGCCTAGTGTCCATCAGCCGTGTCCTGACTGCACACCTCATGCTATGACTCCTATTGCTTGCAGTCTGTGAACAGTGTATTCCCAATAATTCACCGGTTCTGGGCTGAGGACGTGGCCGTACTTGGGAGCCATAAGTCCACCACTAACTCCAGCTTCTGAAGTGCAGCCTCAGCCTCCATGCCAGGAAGGCCAAGCACCACTATACAGGCTTCACTTTAAGACAAAGTCAATCGCATAGAATCACAGCACGGTTTTCTAGAGAGGACTTCGTATCACAGCAGTAGGAACATGCCTTACAATGAGCTGTAAAGGCTGGAGTGAGGAAGTAAACCCTTGAAGATGGAGACTCGGAAGGCTGAGCAGCTGAAACTCAGCAGTGAAGATCTGGGGACTCCTTTCCAGATGTCCACACACAGGGACCAAGGGTGCATTTCTCCTGGGTGGGGTCCCTGTGGAAGAAGCCTTCAGGACCATTGGTGTGGAAGCTGGAAGATGGCTCGGGTCTGACCCAAGAGAATGCCTACCTGTAGACCACAGCTCAGAAGTGTGTGAGCAAGACCGCTTGTTAACATATTTTACGTAGGAGGGCCTTTCACATAGCCAGGACTGCATCAACACGTGTCATGGTAATACACTCACCTCTGCGGGGTACCGCTCGCTCCATCACAGTGATCCCGGCGTTGCCAATGGCAATGGGTGGTACAGAATCAATGCACACAGTATTTTTAAAAAAAGTTTTAAATTGTTGTAGTTATTGATGTCATCATTGTTGGATAGGACAGAGAGAAATGGAGAGAGGAGGCGAAGACAGAGAAGAGGAGAGAAAGATAGACACCTGCAGACCTGTTTTACCACCTGTGAAGTGACTCCCCTGCAGGTGGGGAGCCAGGGCTCGAACCGGTATCCTTATGCTGGTCCCTGTGCTTTGTGCCATGTGCACTTAACCAGCTGTGCTAGCGCAACTCCCAATATTTTTTATTGCTAATAATTTATATATAACAAAATATATCGACAAGGCCACAGGATAAGAGGGTTACAATTCCGTAGAGTTTTCACCACCAGAGTTCCCTATCCCACCCCCTCCCTTGAAAGCTTTCCTACTCTTTATCCCTCTGGGAGCAGGGACCCAGGGTCATTATGGGGTGCAGAAGGTGAAAGGTCTGGCTTCTGTAATTGTTTCTCTGCTAAACATGGGCATTGACAGGTCATTCACACCCCCAGCCTGTCCCTATCTTTCTCTGGCAGGGCAGGGCTCTGGAGAGGTGGGGATCTAGGGTACGTTGGAGAGATCCTCTGCCCAGGGAAGTCAGATTGGCCTCAAGGTACAACTCTTGAAACTTGGTGGCTGTAAAAAGCATGAAGATACACAGCAGAACAAATTGTTTAATAGCTGTCTCTTTATATCTACATATCTAGCTACCTGATGTATTTGTATATGGACCTACATATACATACAGCCCTTATCTATGAATATGAAATTAAGCCAACAACAATAATAATAAATGTAAGGTGATATCTAGAAAATGAAACCTTTGATTTTTTCTCCACACAACAAGAGGAAAGCGGAATGGAATAAGAGGTATTGAGCAGAGGCTGGGACACAGTTCAGCTGGCAGAGCTCAGGACTTTCAAGCTTGAGGCACCCAGTTTCATGGCTGGTTCCATGGGTGGGCTCCTGCCATTCTGACTTCTCTCTCATTTTCTCACCTCCATCTCTGCGGGGTACTACTCCATCACAGTGCTCCTCGCATGGCCACCGGCAACGGGTAGCACAGGATCAACCGGGAGTGACGAGCCGGGACAGGATTGGTTGGGAAGGGTACTTTGAGAATATCGTATTCACTCTCTCGGGAACTGGCAGTAGCCTGAGGGGACATCTGCACAGCAGCTTTTGTTTTTTTTAGTGATTTATTTATAAAATAAAATATCAACAAGACCATAGGGGTAAGAGGGGTACAATTCCACACATTTTTTTTTTTTTTTGCCACCAGATTCCTCGTTTTTCTCTGGTGTGAAATAGTCTATCTCATCTAAAATAAATACAGGAAAAAAAACATTTTTAAGATAATTATTGAGGGGGCCAGGCAGTGATGCACCTGGATAAGCACACATACCACCATGCACAGGGATCCGGGTTCGAGCCCCCTCCTCCCTAACACCTTCAGGGACAAAGCTTCACGAGTGGTGGAGCAGATCTGCAGGTATCTGTCATTCTCTCACCCTCTAGGTTTCTCTCTGTCCTGTCAAGTAAAAATAAACCAGAAAGAAAGAAAATGGGGGGGGAGGAGAAGGCCACAGGACCAGTGGATCCATAGTGCCATCACCAATTTCCAGCGATAACCCTGGAGGCAATGAGTAAGTAGATACATAATCAAATAAATAAATGAATGAGCAGTAGGAGTTCCTATAAGGGAGATTCTTTGCCTGCCCACCTTCTGAGGTTAGCATCCACAGACCTGTCATGACTCTCCCTTGCACTTGTGGGGGGGGGCGTATGAAATGTGGGGGTTACCTGCTGCGTACCATGAGTTCCATCAAGGCTCTGCACTCCCAGCTGTGCCACAAGCACACGGGCTTCACTCTACACTGTCTCCGTCTTGTCTTCCTCAGGCAGTGCTGGCACCCCCGTGATGTTCAACAAGAATGGTGACGCACCTGGGCGCTACGACATCTTCCAGTACCAGACGACCAACACCACCACCCCTGGCTACCGGCTCATTGGACAGTGGACAGACGAACTCCAGCTGAACGTGAGTTCCAAGTGTTCCTTTGCCTTTGCTGGTGTGATGGGGGTGGGGGGGGACAGACCTCCGTAGACTCAGGCAAAGGTTCCAATGTGTGTGCGCTCAAGAGATGTGCAACCCTTTACATGATCATCACAGCAACGTGACGGTGACAGGCGCTGATGACCATGGTGGTCAGGGTGATGGCGGCCATAAAAAAAGATGGCCGTATATATGGCGGTGGTGGAGGCGGTGGCAGTGTTAGGCAATGCATGCTGAAGTAATCCTGTACATCAGACTCTGTTAATATGTGAATGACCTCCTTTAATCTGATACCTAATAGCTAAGAAAGTAAATTTAGCTAGAACTTTCATATGTCCTCAAGATCCATTTCTTGGGCAAATTTGCTTATTTTCTGTCCTCTTTTCATCCTCAAATTGCTACAGGGTTCTTCTTTTATTTGTTTACTTTTTTATTAATGACTTAATACTGATTAACAAGATTGTAAGATAATAGGGGTACAATTCCACATAGTTCCCACCACCAGAGTTCCATTTCCTATTCCCTATTCTTTATCTCTCTGGAAGCAAGGACCAAAAATTTTTATGGGGTGCAGAAGGTGGAAGTTCGGCTTCTGTAATTGCTTCTCTTCTGGTCATGGATAAGTGGTGGATCCATATCTTCCCCTAGTGGGGCAGGGCTCTGAGGAGGTGAGGTTCAGGACACATTGGTGAAGTTGTCTGTCCAGGGAAGTCAGGATGGAATCATAGTAGCATCTGCAACGTGATGGCTGAAAGGCGGTGGTAAGGTGGGGCCAGGTGGTGGCACACCTGGTTGAGTGACAAGTTACAGTGTGAAAGGACCCTGGTTCGAGCCCCTGGCCCCCACCTTCAGGGGGAAAGCTTTTCGAGTGGTGAAGCAGGGCTGCAGGTATCTCTCTGTCTTTCTCCTCCTTCCCTCTCGATTTCTGGCTGTTTCTATCCAATAAATAAAAATAAAAGAATATAAAAAAGTTTAAAAATAAGAAGAAGAAAGGCAGTAAGCTATAAACCAGAACAAATTGTTCAATAAACAGGAACTCAAAGGTAGGAATAGAGCAAATGAAGCTAGGGGTCTTTGTGTGGGAAGAAGCAAGGAAGTTTAATTTAGGTACGTTCAAAGAGGCCCATGATTTTAGTTATGTTTGCCAGAGCCTGACAGATAAATGCAGGTGGACTAGGAGGTCTGGGGAGGTGGTGTCAGGAGTTGAGAATAGAACTAGAAAGTTGTATCAGGGCAGAGAGTAGCTCCCAAATATGAGGGAAGTATATAAATACCATTAACTGTAAGCCCCATTGATCTGACCTAGAGTTCTTTGTTTTATTTGATGCATTTCAGCGCGCCATTTTAGTGTATGTCGAGATTCTCTGAGAAATTGACATTGGAAGCCACTTCTGTGTCTCTCCTTATTCCTTTTCAACATGACCTTGATATAAGTACCCACTTCCCTGTGCAGGTTATGCCACAGTCCACCTTCCAGAGACCAGGAGACGCTCATTTGTAGTCTAACATTATTGGACACGGGTAGCTTGCTACAGGTTGGGCAAGCCGCTGCCTCCAGAACTCCATTGCTGCAGGGCAAAGGAGTTGGGAGGCTGAGGAGACCTGCGTCTGCAGTAACTGGTTCAAAGGAGACTGGAAGTACTACCAGTTTGAAATCCTTCTAGTTGGCAAGTGGTGACAATTTGGTGATTATAAATCTTAGGAATTTTATCTAAGAAATCCCACCTACTTTATTATTATTATTATCGAAGGAATTAATGGTTTGCAGTCGACAGTAAATATACTTGTTGGCATATGTGTAAGATGTATCAGTTTTCTGAATAACACTCTGTCATACTCCAGGACTGAAATATCATTATCCTCTCACCCTTACCACCCAGAGTCCTTTGCTTTGGTGTAATACACCAAACCCAGTCCAAGTTCTGCTTTGTTTCCCTTCAATCCTTATTTTCCCGCTTTTGCCCATGAGTGAGATCATCCCATATTCATCCTTCTTTTTTCTGGCTGATCTCACTTCACATGATTCTTTCAAGCTCCATCCAAGATGAGGCGAGGAAGGTGCCTTCATCATTTTTAACAGCTGAGTAGTATTCCATTGTGTATCTAGACCACAGCTTTCTCAGCCACTCATCTGTTGTTGGACACCTGGGTTGCTTCCAGCTTTTGGCTATTGCACATTGTGCTGCTATGAGCTTAAGTGTACACAGAGCTTTTTTTGATACAGGGTAAGAGCATCTAGACACAAGGGAAGATAAAAGCTACGTAGGAGTGTTGTCAAGAAAATTAGGCCCTGCATGGAGAGGGAAGGAGATGCTTAGTGACCTTTGTGGCTGCTGGCTGGCTTCTGTCCAGGCTCAGACTCAGTCACAGTGGGGTTTTGTGTTTGTCTGAATCCACCAGGGGCGACTTTGCCTGGTTTTCTTCACCTTCTCTTTGGGTTGGGACAGCCTCGGTGTTAGCTGGTAACTGTCAGTCTTTTTTGTTTATTTGTTTTCCTTTTTTCAAACTTTCTCCATTTGTGAGGTTCTGTGATCGGTAGTGGTCTTTTAATCATACTTCTGTGTCCTGTTTGGAATGACTGTTGGTTTGATTATCTATGCCAGTCGCCACAGGGCAGATGGAGCCTCCACTCTGACTGTGCAGCCCCTGAGGGAGACTAAGCAGACCCCTGCACTCTGGCTAGGGTAATGGGGGAAGAGGGGTTACGAGAAGTAGGGTGCTTCAGGACCCTCTGTGCTGAACTGTGCAGGACTGGGCTCCACTGGAAGGGGTTCTAAATCAGGTCTGCCCCTGTGGCTTCCAGCTCAGGAATGATGCGGCCTCGGGAATTGTGTTGCTGGGAAGACAAGATGATGTTTCCCAGGCCACAAATGTGTCCTGAGCTCAGCATACCTGCAAACTCACATTTTATTTTTGCCTAGCAGAGCTCTGAATTTCTGTGGGTTCTCTTGAGGGACAGAAACAGTTTGGATGAATGAGTAGATGGATAGATGGATGGATGAAAGGGTAGATGGATAGATGGATGAATGGAGAGATAGTTGATAGATGGTTGGTTGCTAGATAAGGAATTGGCTCACCCAGTGGATCCCATGGAGTGAGTTCAAGTCCAGATCTGAAGTCAGGAGGACACTGACATACCTACTATACATTAATCAGGCCATATAAAGAGACCCATCCCCACCCCACAATGGGGAGAGCAATCTGCTTCTCCCTGTCTGGCAGCTCAAATGTCCATCTCACCCATAAGTATCCTCACACCACAAAGTATGGCTAACATAAGATCTGGGAGCCCAGGGGCCAGTCAAGTTAGCACCTCCTTGAACCATCATGAACCCAACCCTTGAAAGCTCCTTCTGTCTTTCTAAGCAGGAATTTAGGACATGAGCCCTTGTTGCTAGTTACCTAGCAGACATATTGATGGCTACAAGGCTCCTTGGGAGTAGAACTGCAGAACTGAGGTCTTCTGGGCACCAGGGTCTGGGTCATGCTTTCAAAGCACAGAGAGTAGTGCGGCCAGGGCCGGGCAGTGGTGCGCGTGGTTGAGTGCACATGTTACCATGCTCGTGACCCAGGTTGGACCCCTGCTTGCTCCCCACCTGAAGAAGGGAAGGAGTGGTGAGGCGGGGCTGAGGGTGTCTCTGTTCCTCTCACCCTCACTATCTTCCCCATCGCTATCAATTTCTCTCAGTCCTATCCAATAAAATATAAAGGAAGGAGAAAAAGGAGGAGGAAGAGGAGAGGGGAGGGGAAGAGGAAGTAGAAGGGGAGGGGTGGGGGAGGGGTAAGGGGATGGGGTGGGGGAGGGGGTGGAGGTGGGGAAGGGGATGGGGTGGGGAAGGGGAAGGAGAAGAAGAAATAATGGCTGCCAGGAGCTGTGGATTTATAGTGTTGGCACAGGTCCCTAGTGGAAACCTTGATAGCAGAAAATAATAATAATAATAGGTTTTAATGATATGTCAGCTGGCAGGGAGGGACAAGGAAGGGACTGTGTACCTTGTCGTGTCCTCAGTTGGACGGGGCAGGACTGTGAGTAGAGGCCTTTAAGGAGCCTTTCACGGCTGTCAGTTCACAGTGGCCCCTCTGCAGAGTCAGGGCAGGGTTGTGAGTGCAGTGCTGGGCGCTCCCCTGGTTGCTGACTCAGGAACTGTGGTACTGAGAAAGCCAGGGGCTTCTTCACCAGAGGTGGGGGGTCTGTGCTATACTGCTGGCACTTTGGGAACCGAGGGTCTAGGGAGGCTCTGGAGAGAGATCTGCGGGGGGGGGGGGGGGGGGGTGTCACTTCACAAGCAGCAAAGTAGGTCTGCAGGTATCTCTCTTTCTCTCCCTCTCTCTTTCCCCCTCCTCTCTTCATTTCTCTCTGTCTTATCCAATAAAATGGGGAAATGGCTGCCAGGAGCAGTCGATTTGTAGTGTAGGCACAGAGCCCCAGCAATAACCCTGGAGGCAAAAAAAAAGTGGGGGTCACTTTCATACTGTGAGATATTGGCTTTGTCAAGCTGGGATCACCTCTGGGAGAGCTGGCCTTGAGGAGGACACCTTGGTTAGACCTTCCAGGGGCCTTTTGAAATATGGTTCAGTGGGATTTGATGAGGAAAGAAAATAAGAGGCCATCAGTACAGCACCCAAAAGCCCCCTGCCACCCCCACCCCAGGAGGCCAGAGCCACAGCCCAGCTTGCCTAGGAGGTGGATGTGCTGCCCGAGGTCACCACACTCCTCGGGTCCCAGTTGCTGTAGTGATTCTGGCTGCATGGTGGAAAAGTTCTCTGAGATTGCAAAGTGGGCAGACTTGCTGGGCTTCCTCTTTCCCAATTAGTCAACAGGGAGAAAGCAGAAGCCTTTCCCAGATGTAGTGCACTTTTCTTCTCATTTAGGGAGACTCAGGGGTCCTTTTTCAGTCCCCAGTTAGAGCCTTGCTAGCAAATGCAGTGTGGTTTCTGTGGTCAGTAATTGCAAATGAGTCTGCATCCCAGTGCAATAGCCCGGGGCTTTCTGCTGATCTGTGTCTGAGCTGTGACAGCAGCCTGTCCCTCTCTGGGCTCTGGGATGTCACCTGGGGAAGCCTGAGAGGTGTGGTCCTCTGGTATGTTGGGGGAGCCGGAGTTTACCTGGGACCCTTCCCAGCTCCCTCTCCTGTGAATTCCTCATGGGGCCTCTTGACAGAATCACGAGGTAACACTTGTGATCAGTAGGCAGTTTTCAATCTTCTTTTATTAAGTTGTGAGGTGGAAATTGTGCAGGAATGAAATTACAGTTCAGCGGAGAAGCAATCAAAGAAGTCAGACCTTCCGGAAGCCTTCTGCTCCCCATAAAGAATTTGGGTCCATACTCACAGAGAGGAGAAATGTTAGGGGACAGTGACCACAGGGCTCTGAATCCCAATTTCAACAAGACCCAGAGATAGAAGGGGTGGGGGGGGAGACACTTGGAAGTAGTGGGCGTGACTTAGAATGGGAAAGAAGGCAAGGCCATGGAGATCATGGACAGATATACAAATGGATACAAATATAGAGAGTTATAGAAAAAATAGTGCAGTAACTTGACCTGTGTGATGTGTGTTAGAAGTTGAGGCATTTTCTGCCATCTTTGGCTTCTTTGGTGTTCTGAGGAAACGTTGATCTACCCCAGCAGTACATTTCCAAATAACTGAAGTTCTCTGAAATGCAAGAATGGCAAAAAGTCCAGGTGGCCGCTCCATAGGAAACGCTGGACTGGCATCAGTGAGGGCCTGAGTTTGACTCCCACCACCACCTACTTGGGAGTGCCGACCCATTCACTCTTCTCCTGACCCCTCCTCTCTTCTCCCCTCCTTCCCTTCCCCTCCCCTTCTCTGCCTTCCTCTCCCTTCTCTCCTCTTCCCTCCCCTCCCCTTCCCTTCCCCTCCTCTCCCCCCTTCTTTTTTCTTCCCTTCCACTCCCCTCTATTCCTTCCCCTCCTCTCTCCTTCCCTCCGTTTCTTTTCCTTCCTTTCCCTTCCCCTCCATTCCTTTCCCCTCCCCTCCCCTCCCCTTCCTTCCCCTTCCTTCCCCTCCCTCCCTTTCCCCTCCCTCTTCCCTTCCCCTCCCTCTTCCCTTCGCCTCCCTCTTCCCTCCTCTCTTCCCCTCCACCCTCTCTTCTCCTCCCCTCCCTTCTCCACTCCTCTGCTGTCTTCCCTTTCCTCCTCTCCTTTCTCCCCCTCCCTTCTTCTCTCCCTCTTTCTTTCTTTCTCTCCTCCACTTACTCCTTTTCTCTTGTTAATAAATAAATAGTACACATTTTCAAGATGTTAAGGACTTTGTCACAGCAGCTTCTGCAACTGCTTGTGGACAGTCTCTTTGCCAGAAGGTCCTGTGTTTGACATCACTGAAGTCCCCAGGGTCCTCCACGGCCTGCCCATGTTGATGCCAGCTTCCTGCTCTTCTGAGGCATAGGGGCCAGACTGCTGCAGAGCTGTGCTCCGGGGGAAGGTGTTTCTCACCCAGACACGTCAAGGTCCTGGGTGTCACTGCGTTGAGGTCATTACACATGACTCAGCTGTGATTTAAACGTGACACCTGCCCCATGACTTAGAATGTTGGAAAGGAGCCATTGAATTTCCATATCACTGTTCAATCAGAAAAAGAAATAAACATGTATGTACATAGGCATATGCAATCAATACTTAAACCATGACTCTTTTGTTTCATAACTGCAATAGTCTAATGCGTTTGGATAATCTAATCACACTCACGACTCCTAAGGTGTTAGATGAGATGAGAGTAAAGACCAGCCTCCATCAAAGTCACCTTGAGGTGGGAACACATAGGGGCCGGGTGGTGGTGCACCTAGCTGAGTGCACATGTTACAATGTGCAAGGATCCAGGTTTGAGCCCTCCCCCTCCCCCTGGTCCCCACTTGCAGGAGGAAAACTTTGCCAGAGGTGAAGCAGGCCTGCAGGTGTCTCTCTGTCTCTCTCCCTCTCTATCCCCCCTTCCCTCTCAATTTCTGTTTCTATCCAATAAACTAATAAAGATAATAACGATTTTAAAAACAAGAGAGAAGAAAATCATGCAACTGGGCAAAGTCTCCTCCTCCTCCTCCTCCAGTGTCAACGTCCAGTGGCCTGTTCAGGGGTCTCCTCTATGCTGAGTAACTGAGGCTCTTATCTGACCATTTCCAGCTCCTTTTGGTTGTCATTAGGACCACAGCCTTCAGAGCTGACCTGATCAAGTGAATCAGAGTCTCAGTTCCACTGTACAGCACTCTACAACAGGATAACAGGGACACGTTCTTAAGATCAACCAACCAGGTGTGTCACCGCCTGGGCCCCGTAAGATTATTCAACACAGCGAGGAACTTAACAGACTTAAAGCATAGCCTGGCACATGGTAAATATTCAGTAACAGCTGCAACAGCAGTGATAATGACTTAATATCTTAATGGCTCTCATCTGTAAAGCTCGAAGTGGCAGCTTCTAGTGCCTGTCTCAACTATTTTCCTTCATGTCCCCACACCTACCCTAGTGCTTAGCACATAAAATGGCTTATTATTATTAAATAGTCGAGTGGATGAACAGACCAACTATCAACGACTTAGGCTGGGGATTGTCAAGTTTTTTTGTGTGTGTTTGCTTGACTTTGAATCCCCACTGCATGTTGGACAAATCCACAGAAGGGTATATACCAAACCCCACACTAGTCTGCAATTTTCTTAAGATTCCAGTATCCATTCAAAAGTCAGTGAACCGTGAAAGTTCTCCCTCCCTCCCTCCCTCCCTCCCCCTTTCCCCCCTCCCTCCTTCCCTCCTTCCAGGGTTATCATTGGGGCTCAGTGCCAGCACCATGAATCCCCTGCTCCTGGAGGCCATTTCCCCCCCCCCATTTTATTGGATAGGACAGAGAGAAATTGTGAGGAGAGAGAAAGACAGACACGTGTAGACCTGCTTCACCACTTAGGAAGCATCCTCCCTGCCGCTGTGGGTCCGGGGGCTGGAACCCAGAACCCACGCTTAGTCACCACTTAGTCCACCAATTATCACCCCCCCCCCGGCAGGTTTCTTAAGGCTTTATTTCTTTCTTTAAAATTTTTATTTAGAAAAAGGAAACACTGACAAAAACCATAGATAGGATAATAGGGGTACAACACCACACAGTTCCCACCACCAGACCTCCACAGCCCATCCCCTCCCCTGATAGCTTTCTTATTCTTTATATCTCTGGAAGGTGGAAGGTCTGGCTTCTGTAATTGCTCCCCTGCTGAACATGGACGTTGACAGGTCGATCCATACTCCCAGCCTGTCTCTCTCTTTCCCTAGTGGGGCAGGGCTTTGGGGAAGCAGGGCTCCAGGACACATTGGTGGGGTTGTCTGTCTGGGGAAGTCTGGTTGGCATCATGCTAGCTTCTGGAAGCTGGTGGCTGAAAAGAGAGTTAACATACAAAGCCAAACAAATTGTTCACTAATCATGAACCTAAAGGCTGGAATAGTGCAGATGAAGCATTCGGGGTCTCCATTTTGTAGATAGTAAGTGGGCCTATTTTTGTTATATTCCAAAGGTCCATGACTATACTAGGTTTTTTTTTTTTTCCCCTGAGCCTGACATCTGATATGCAGGCGGATCCAAGTTATTGTCTGGGGAGATGATATCATGCCTGGGAAAGGGACTAGAAAGCTGGATCAGGGAAGAGAGTAGCTCCCTAATATGGGAAAGGGGTGTAAATATTGTTGACTGTAAACCCCATCGATTTGATGTGATCTGGGGCCCATATTCAGTTTAGGAGCCTTTGCGACCTCTGCATCCCTGTAGATCTGAGCTCACATTCTGTATCATGAGTAGGAACATTCCAAGATGTCTTGGTTTCAGAACCCATTTTCCTCAGGTGGAAGGGCCTGTGACCTGTAGAAAATGGTCCAGATAGACTGTTTTGGTCTCTGCATGATAAGACAGGCCAGGAGGAAAGAGGAAAGAAGAATTCCTTTTAGATTTGTTACCCCGGGTGGATTGTGTCAGAAAACAGCCAAAGCTAAACAGATAAACATACAAGGTAGGATTCCTGTTCCCAGGTCGGAGAGACCCTGGTCATTTTCCCTTTTCTTGAAAAATAATTAGGGCTGGGGAGACAGCATAACGGCTCTACAAAAGACTTTCATCTGAGGCCCTGAAGTCCTGGGTTCATTCCCCAGCACCACCATCAACCACAGCTGAGCAGGACTCTACCAGCTGTCTGTGTGTATCTTTTTCTCTGTCATTAAAGATAAATAAGTGAATTATTATTTTGATTCATTTATTTATTTTTGCCTCCATGGTTTTTGCTGGTGCACTGTGCTGGTCCACTGCTCCTAATAGCCAATTTTTCTGTCTTTCTTTTTTTTTCTTTCTATTTTTATTTGACAGGACAAAGAGAAATTGAGAGAGGAGGGGAGAATGGAGAGGAGGAGAAAATGAGAGACACTTGCAGACCTGCCTCACTGCTTGTGATGCGGACCCCCTGCAGGTGGGGAGTGGGGCCTGGAACCCAGGTTCTTACACACAGTGGTGTGTGTGCTTCACTGGGTGTGTCACTGTCAGGCCCCCAATAAATAAAATATTTTAAAAAATAGTGACAGTAGGGGTCAGGTGGTAGCACAGCGGGTTAAGCATCTGTGGTGCAAAGCGCAAGGACCGGCATTAGGATCCAAGTTCAAACCCCTGGCTCCCCACCTGCAGGGGAGTTGCTTCACAATTAGTGAAGCAGGTCTGCAGGTGTCTGTCTTTGTCGCCCCCTCTCTGTCTTCCCCTCCTCTCTCCATTTCTCTCTGTCCCATCCAACAATGAATGACGTCAACAACAATAATAACCACAACAAGGCTACGATAACAAGGGCAACAAAAGGGAGAAAAAATGGCCTCCAGGAGCAGTGGATTCATGGTGCAGGCACTGAGGCCCAGCAATAACCCTGTAGGCAAATAAATAAATAAATGAGTAAATAATAAAAAATAAATAGTGATAGTAATCTAGTCAGTGAAGCTATCTCCAAATAGGTCCTACCTTACCCCCCTAAGTTACAGGAGAGAAGATGGTGAGATAGAATAAGAAATGGAATCACACTGAATCATACATACAGCCCTGCCTCTGCCCAGTTACCAGATTCCTGGACCACAAGGGGCCAGATCTTTGGAAAGATGGCATTTACTTCAACACCGCAGTGACAATAGTCATTTCCATGTGTCAACATCTCAGAGCCTGTGATATTTTTCAAGGCTGGTTCACAAATACTAAACAGTAAATACTATCTTTCCAGTTGTCAGCCAATTCAAGCTGAGAGATCCCTGCTTTCACAAGGCGACATTAAAAAAAATTAATTACTTGTGCCAGAGAGGTAGCTCACTGGGCAGGGTATGTGCCCTGCCATGCACAGGGCTCAGGTTTGAGCCCGGGCACCACATGGAAGGTGGCACAGTAGCAGAGGAAGTTCCAGTGCTGTAGTGTATTTATAAGCTCTCATCCTCCATATCTGAATGAAAAAGGGGATTAGAAAGAATTTATTTTTCTTATTTTTAATTTTAATATTTTTGTTATGCTTATTTATTTATTGGATAGAGAGTCGGCAGTGGTGGGGGAGGCAGTGTTGCACCTGTCTAGGCAGTCTTTGAAGTGCTAAGCCGAGGACCCGTGCAAAGATCTCTGTTCTAGACCCAGCTCCCCACCTGAAGCGGGGGACTTGCCGTGAAGCAAGTCTTTCAGTCTGTCTGTCTTTCTATCTATCTATCTGTTTCCCCTTTCCCTCCCAATTTATAAATAAAATGGAGAAAATGGACACCAGGAACAGTGGATTTGTAGTGCCAGCACAAAGCCCCAACAACAACAACAACAAGAAGACAGAAATAGAGCGGGAAGGGGGTGACAGAGAGGAAGAGAGAGAGAGAGAGAGAGAGAGAGAGAGAGAGAGAGATGACACCTGCAGCACTGCTTCACCATTTGTAAAACTTGCCCCCTGCAGGCGGGGACCAGGAAATCAAACCTGGGTCTTAGTGCATTGTAACATGTAAGCTTAGCCATGTGTGCTACCACCCAGCCTCAGGATTTTTTTTTTCTTCCAGGGTTATTGTTGGGGCTCAGTGCCAGCACCATGAATCCACTGCTCATGGCGGCCGTTTTCCTCATTTTTTTAAAAACAGAGACGGAGAAATTGAGAGGGGGAGAGAGAGAGAGCCTTGCAGACCTGCTTTGCTGCTTTGAAGTTTTCACCTTGCAAGTGGGGACCCAGGGGCTCAAACCCAGATTCTTGAATGGGTCCTTGCACTTAGTTGTGCTGTTGCCCAGTCCCCTGGGAAATTCTTTTATAAAATTTTTATTTATTTATTCCTTTTTGTTGCCCTTGTTGTTTTTTTATTGTTGTAATTATTATTATTGTTGTTGATGTCATCATTCTTGGATAGGACAGAGAGAAATAGAGAGAGATGGGGAAGACAGAAGGGGCGAGAAAGATAGACACCTTCTTCTTCTTCTTCTAGCGTTTGCCCTTCTTCCGTAGCCAGTCAACAGCGTCAGGTTGAGCCTGATGTAAAGTTTCGAGACCTCCTTTGAATCTGGAGAAGTGGCAGTCGTTGACTATGTGGGTCATAGTCTGTCTGTAGCCACAGGGGCAGTTCGGGTCATCTCTGGCTCCCCAGCGATGGAACATAGCGGAGCACCGGCCATGGCCTGTTCCATAGCGATTGAGGAGGGCCCGATCATAACGTGCTAGGTCAAAGCCGGGTTGACGCTTGCAGGGGTCTGTGATGAGGTGTTTGTTCTTGACCTCAGCTGACTGCCAGCTCTGTTTCCAAGAGACTGGAACAGAGAAGTTCAGTGTAGGTGTAGGGGACCAGATTGGGTGACGAGGCGTCAAGCGTTGGACAGGGTGGGCGAAGATATCCGCGTATATTGGCAGGTCCGGTCGAGCGTAGACGTGGGAAATGAACTTAGATGATGCCGCATCCCGACGAATATCTGGCGGGGCGATGTTGCTAAGAACTGGCAGCCATGGAACCGGGGTGGAACGGATAATTTCCAGAAATTATCCTCATGGAGGAATATAATTTGGAATCGACCAAGTGGACTTGGGGGCTACGGAACCATACTGGGGCACAGTATTCTGCAGTGGAATATGCCAGAGATGATGATCGTAGTGTGGAAGCGCTGGTGCCCCATGAGGAGCTGGCCAGTCTTGCAATGATGTTATTCCTCGCGCCCACCTTTGCTGCAGTTTTTATGAGATGTTCGTGAAATGACAGAGTGCGATCCAGAGTAACGCCAAGATAGACTGGCTGGGCTTCATGCCGGATTCTCGTATCGCCAAGCTGCACATTAAGCTCACGTGAGGCCGAGGCATGGTGTAGATGGAAAACAGATGATACCGTTTTTGCAGTACTAGGGATTAGTCGCCATTTTTTATAGTAATCAGATATCAGAGACATGTCTTTCGTGAGTGTTTCCTCGAGGATGTCGAACTTTGACACCTGCAGACCTGCTTTACCACTTGTGAAGCGACTCCCCTGCAGGTGGGGAACCGGGGGTTCGAACTGGGATCCTCACACTTGTCCTTGCACTTTACAGCACGTGCGCTTAACCCGCTGCGCTTCCGCCCAACTCTGGGAAATTCTTAATAATGGTTGTATCTGGGGCTTCTCTCTGAACAATCAGAGCTGGTGACCATGTCTCCTTTCCTCCACATTCTAGAGGGTGTGTCCTCTGTACGAGATCACAGTTTATAGATACTTCTTTTTAAAAATTTTATTAATGATTTAATCATGATTCACAAGATTGTAAGATCACAGGGGTACAATTCCACACAGTTTCCACCCCCAGAGTTCCATATCCCAACCCCTGCATTGGAAGCTTCCCTATTCTTTATCCCTCTGGAAGTAGGAATAAAAAAAAATGCCTCCAGATTTATAGATGGGGCTCAGTGCCTGAACTACAAATCCACTCTTCTGGAGCTCCTCTCCCTTTTTTAATTGGATAGAACAGAGAGAAATTGAGAAGGGAGGGGAAGATAGAGAAGAGGGGAGAAAGAGAGACACTCACAGACCTGCTTTACTGCTTGTGAAGCTTGCCCCCTGAAGGTGGGGAGCTGGGGACTCCAGCCAGGATCCTTAAGTGTTGACTTGTGCTTCGTACTATGTGCACTTAAGCCAGTGTGCTACCACCCAAACTCCTTGACCAAAATTCTTTAAAGAGTGCAGAAGCTGGAAGTTCTGACTTCTGCTACTGCTTCTCTGGTGGACATGGAAGTTGGCAGGTGAGCCATACCCCAGCCTGTATCTGTCTTTCCCTAGTGAGGCAGGGCTCAGGAGAGGTGAGGTTCCTCTCTGTAATTTCTTATTTACTTATTTATGTTTCTGGAGACACTCGAGCAAATCACTTCATTTAACCTCATAATCTGTGACTGCAGCTCAGGCCACATAGAGATGAAAGAAGGATCAGTTTAGAAAGGATCCGCCATTGTTGCCTGTCCAGCTTTCTAAGAGGAAACAAGATGTTTTTTTTTTTTTTTTATACCTTCTACCTAAAGTCTGCCATGCAAGTCAGAAATCCCAGAATGGCCTGATTGTGTCAAAGTGAAAATGTAAGATGTGGCTGGGAGCTGTTTTCAAACAACTGGGAGATAGTCTTGGACGGTGTGCTGAGTCCTGTCTTCGGCCCCTGTTATGCAAGCAAATTGCTTCATATCCCCGAGCGACTAGGTCTTGGTATTTTTAAAAAACACCTTAAGCAGAATAGCCACTGTGTTAGGTCCTTTCCCAGAATGCACTGTGATCGTTTCCTCTGTAAGCCAGCATATGGGATCTGTCATCACACTTACACTTCAGCGTATTCATTTCTTATTCCTGGCATCGTAAATAGTTGCGGGAAACAGCCATGATTTTAGACAACACGAATGGATTTGTCTGTGTAGCACCAAGAAACAAATTCAAGGGCTTGCAGCATGTGTGACACAGTGCTGTGTGGCCTCCCCAGGCAACCTGCTCATTAAAAAAATAAATAAATAATCCTACTAGTGATTTAATAATGATTAGCAAGATTGTAGGTAACAGGGCTACAGTTTCATTGAGTTCCCGCCACCAGAGTGCCCTGCCCCACCCCCTCCATTGGAAGGTTGCTCATTCTTTATTCCTCTGGGAGCATGAACCAACATTCTTTTTGAGGAGCAGTAGACGGGAGGTCTGGCTTCTGTAATTGCTTCTCCACTGGACATGAATGTTGACAGGTGGATCAACATTCAAATTGTTTAATAATCAGAAACCTAGAGGTAAGAGTAACGCTGATGAAACTAGGGATCTTCACGTTGGTAGGAGCTAGGAAGTCTATTTTAGGTGTATTCCAAGAGGCCCATGACTTTAGTAATTTTTGTCTGACCCTGACAGCTAACATGCAGGTTAACTAAAGGTATTGTCTGGGAAGACAGTGTCAGAGTTGGGAGAAGGACTTGAAAGCTGAGTAGGGCAGAGAGTAGCTCCAAATGTGGGAAGAGTCTATAAATACCTTCAACTGTAAACCCCATTGATCTAGGGCCCATGTCTATTCATAGTTCTGCTCATTATTGTAGTGTGTGTAATGGTGGTGGAGGGAAGCGGGTAGAGAAGAGAAGGAAAAACAGAGAGTTTTACCCCAGCACCATTCCACTCTCCATGGAGCTCCCCCAGGCCTTTTATGATGCTGCCATGTGGAGCCAGGGCTCAAACCCAAACTCCATACACAGGGAAAGTCATGTGCTCTTACTAGCTGAACTGTCTGCTGAACTGTCTGCTGAACTGTCTGCTGAACTGCTTACTAGCTGAATTATGCTCTTACTAGCTGAACTGTCCACCAGGACCAGGCGTTTAGACTTAGTGTCACTGGGCAGAGAGAAGCTGTTCTCAGGCCCATGTCTCTAGAGACTGGATGGGAGACTGTGTTTCCTGTCCTTGAGAATGCTGGCACCATTATGCTTCCTAGGTGAGGAGACTGTGGCCTCTGTCTTTGCTGTCAGCTGAGGGGACCTAGCTTCTAGAAGCATCTGGATTCATTTGCTCATGGCCCCTTCCTCAAAGCCAGCAAGGGCAGGTCGAGTCCCTCTCCGGCCTCTCCCACTATCTCCTCAGTTGCCTCTTCTACATGAATGTTATGGGATTCTCAGGCAGAGAGCCAGGACACCACCCCTCCTGCCAGTCTGGGATGCAGGAAGCCGTGTCTGTGCTGCCAGCAGACCCAGCCGGACTTGTGTCCACAAGAGATGGGGCCTGGGTGCCAGGGCACTGCCCTTTATACAGTGACCACCTTCCCACTGTCCCTCATAGCCACCAGTTGCACAGGGGACTGTCTCTTCTTTTTCTTAATTTTTTAAAAAAAAAATATTTATTTTCTTTTTGTTGCCTTTGTTGTTTTTATTATTGTTGTCATCATTACTGTTATCATTGCTGTTGGATAGGACAGAGAGAAATGGAGAGAGGAGGGGAAGACAGAGAGGGGGAGAGAAAGACAGATACCTGCAGACCTGCTTCACTGCCTGTGAAGTGACTCCTCTGCAGGTTGGGAGCTGGGGGCTCGAACCGGGATCCTTACACAGGCCCTTGTGCTTTGCGCCACCTGCACTTAACGGGACTGTCTCTTCTGTGTGTGCAGAGAGGACAGCTTGTCTGGCTGGTCAGCAGACTCTGGGGCAGAAGGAGCAGATTCTCAGGCCACTGACCAAGGCCACTTGGGTGGCAGCAGGAGGAAGCCCTGTGTGCGCTGGGAGGAGGGGAGGTGGCCGACTAAGAAGAAAAGCCTGGCTCTTCTCTTTAAAAGTTATCCCTTGTTTGCCTCTTGAGGACCAACGTGATGACCCTGGGTATTCCAAAATAGTCAACTTCTGGGCCAGGCAGTGGTACACCTGGTTAAGGGCACATACTACCATATGCAAGGACCTCAGTTCACCCCCCCCCAAAGGAGGGACCCTTCAGGGGCAGTGAAACAGGTCTGCAAGTGCCTATCTTTTTTTGTCCCTCTCTTACCCCCCACCCTTCTCAATTTCTCTCTGACATGTCAAATAAAAAATAGAAAGAAAAAAATTAAGCCACCGAGAGCTCTAGATTTGCTTTGCAGGCACTGAGCCCCAGTGATAACCCTGGAGGCAAAAAAAAAAAAAATCAGTTTTCCTCTTTGAAGACCCATAGCCTTCTTGCACCTGCAAATCATTTCCCTCCTGCGACATAATGGGACACATTCATAGCATGACAAAGTTAGGATGAAGGGAGTCGGGTGGCAGTGCAGCGGGTTAAGCGCACATGGCGTGAAGCGCAAGGACTGGCATAAGGATCCCAGTTTGAGTCCCCGGCTCCCCACCTGCAGGGGAGTCGCTTCACAGGTGGTGAAGCAGGTCTGCAGGTGTTTATCTTCCTCTCCTCTTCTCTCTGTCTCCCCCTCCTCTCTCCATTTCTCTCTGTCCTATCCAACAATGATGACATCAATAATGATAAAAATAACTACAACAACAATAGAAAACATCAAGGGCAACAAAAGGGAAATAAATAAATATAAAAAATATAAAAAAGAATTTAAAAAAATTTAGGTTGTAGAAAGGTTGATGAAATGGCAGCAGGGCAGAGGGACAGATGACTGACTGAGTCTCATCTGTTTAAGCCCACACATTGCAGTGTGCAAGGACCCACGTTCAAGCCCTGGTCTCAAGCTGCAGGGGGAAAGCTTCATGAGTGGTGAAGCAGGGCTGCATGTGTCTCTCTGTCTCTGTATCTGTCGTCCCCATCCCCTCTCAATTTCTTGCTGCCTCTATCCAGTAATAAATAAAACTATTTTAAGAGAGAGAGAGAGAGAGAGAAAGAGAGAGAGAGAGAGTTGGGGGAGGTAGATAAGCCATGTTAGAGCTTTCTGAATTTTTTATACACTTGGGCTCTAATGGGACATGCCGGGCTAGCTTCGTGGATGGGAGAGAGACAACCAGGGACTCATGGCTGAGTGGTATGCAGTTTAGTCTTTATTCATGTGGAATGCAGCACAATCTAAGCTATCTCTAATCACAATCTTGTCCTTATATATCCTGGGGCTGCCAGTGCAGATCAGCTTATAGGCTCTGTCCAGAGCCTGTTAGAGATGGAAGTCCTGGTGAAGAGCTTCTGATGATTCTGGTGACAGAGCAGCTGTATATATACTTGCCAAATAGGGTGGAAACAGGCTGTGACGTAGAGAGGGTGGAGCAAAAAGAGATTGGTGGAAATCAGGGTGTGACAAGAAGAAGGGGCGGAGCAAAAAGAGTATGAACCAGTGGGATTAAACCAATGCCCTGGAGGCAGGGAGGTGCTTAGTTAACAGTGGTTTATGTACATAGAATACAGTGTTAAGCAGGGGGGATTAAACCAATGAAACAGAAGGGGTCTTAGAAGCAGAATTTAGGGAGTCAGGCAGTAGCGCAGCGGGTTAAGCGCAGGTGGTGCAAAGTGCAAGGACCAGCTTAAGGATCCCAGTTCGAGCCCCCGGCTCCCCACCTGCAGGGGAGTCGCTTCACAATCGGTGAAGCAGGTCTGCAGGTGTTTATCTTTCTCTCCCCCTCTCTGTCTTCCCCTCCTCTCTCCATTTCTCCCTGTCCTATCTAACAAGGATGACATCAATAATAACACCAATAATAGCTACAACAATAAAAAAACAAGAGCAACAAAAGGGAAAATAAATTAAGTTAAAAAAAAAAAAAAGAAGCAGAATTTAGAAGCATACCAACAGGACGGACCTGTGGGGTTGATGAATGTCTTTGCCACATTCCTGAGGAAGTCTGGGGAGAACAGGTGCTCAGAATCCTGACTGAAGATAAGCAGACAGAACCCCCTTAAGGTGGAGGATGGATAGGGAGAGATGAGAAGGAGACATGGTGGGTGGCAGTGCACTTCTGCAGACCTCCCCATTCCTTTTGCTGCCACAGATGACAGGGCCCTGACTGCCACCAGCGGACTGTCTCCCCACCCCCCAGGGAGAGGGCAAAGAGGGGACCACACCTCATTTGACGGGGAAGATCCTCACAGCACACCAACTGTTGCTCCTCAGGCACGATTCCCTCACTTCCTTCATTGATCGTTTAATTTCCGTTAATCCTTTCTCTTAATCTAAAAGATGAATACTTTGGTTCCCACCTTAGTCCCCAAGTCCAAAGCCTTCTGTTTTGATTGCATTAGATTTTTTTAATGATAAAACAAAAATACAAAGAAAGAAAGAAGGCTAGCAGGGGCAGGGTTGTGACACAGCCAGTAGGATGACTTGTTACCCATTGTGAAGACAGGTGTTCAAAGCCTGGTCCTCGCCTGCAGTGGGGGAAGCTACACAATCAGTAGAGAAGTGCTACATCTCTCTCCCTTTTTCTACTGCATATCCTCTACTGGAAGAAAGAATGAAAGACAGAAAGACAGGAAGAAAGGGAGAGAGGGAGGAAGAGGAGAGAGGGGCCATGTGGTGACTCACCTGGTTAAGTGCATGTGCTACCAAGCACAAGGGCCCCAGTTTAGGATTTGCGGGGGAGGGGTAGCGCAGCCGGTTAAGGGCACATAGCACAAAGTGCAAGGACCAGCACAAGGATCCCGGTTCGAGCCCCCGGCTCCCCACCTGAGGGGAATTACTTCACAAGCAGTGAAGCAGGACTGTAGGTGTCTATCTTTCTCTCCCCCTCTCTGTCTTCCCCATCCTCTCTCCAGTTCTCTCTCTCCTATCCAGCAACAACAGCAGCAGTGGCAACAATAACAATAGCAACAACAAGGGCGACACAATGAGAAAAATGGCCTCCAGGAGCAGTGGATTTGTGGTGTAGGCACTGAGTCCCAGCAATAACCCTGGAGGCAAAGGAAAAAAAAGTTTAGCATTCAGAACCTAGACTGCCAGCACTCTGACAAGGAGACCAAAGTAGCCATAGACCTCCTGACCTTCTCCCTTGCTGCAACAGTAGGGTTCCAGAGAGGCAGCACCAGGCAGATGGGATTTTTGTTGCTATTTTTTTTTTGCCTTTTATTTCTTATCTATTTTCATTAGTGATATAGTAATTCTTTACAAAATTATAAGACAACGGGGTCTAATTCCACACTGTTCCCACCACCAGAGTTTTGTGTCCCCGTTCCCTCCATTGGAAACTGCAGTGGCTCTGCCAAGGTCACAGATATGGGCCGACTAGTATTTCTATAACTACCTATAATTATGCGTATTTTCATGCCCTCTGGTCATCTTCCCCTTATCATTTCTCTCCCTCTGGGGGTATGGACCAAAATTCTTTTTTTTTAAGAGTTTTTTGTTTTTTAAATTTATAAAAAGGAAACACTGACAAAACCATAGGATAAGAGGGGTACAACTCCACACAATTCCCACCACCAGATCTCTGTATCCCATCCCCTCCCCTGATAGCTTTCCCATTCTCTATCCCTCTGGGAGTCTGGACCCAGGGTCATTGTGGGATGCAGAAGGTGGAAGGTCTGGCCTCTGTAATTACTTCCCCACTGAACATGGGTGTTGACAGGTAGATCCATACTCCCAGCCTGCCTCTCTCTTTCCCTAGTGGGACGGGGCTCTGGGGAAGCGGGGCTCTGGGACACATTGGTGGGGTTGTCTGTCTGGGGATGTCTGGTTGGCATCATGCTGGCATCTGGAACCTGGTGGCTGAAAAGAGAGGTAACATATATAAAGCCAAACAAGTTGTTGAACCTAAAGGCTGGAATAGTGCAGATGAAGAGTTGGGGGGGGGGCTCTGTTTTATAGCTAGCTAGTAGGCATATTTTAGTTATATTCCAAAGGGCCTGTGATTAAACTAATTTTCTTTATGGGGTGTTGAAGGAGGGGGTTCTGGCTTCTGTAGTTGCTTCTCCACTGGACATGAGCGTTGGCAGGTGAATCCATACTCCCAGCCTGTTCCTGTCTATCCCTAGTGGTGCAGGGCTCTATAGAAGGGAGGTTCAGGGACACATTGGTGTGGTCATCTAGGCAGATGGCGTTTATTGGCACATCCAAGTGTAGGTTCCTCTTTTTTGTGGAAGAGGGAGGCCTGGTCAAAATTGGGCAAAGGGCCCAACCTAAGAGTTTTGTGATGGTCAAATCAGTGAGGAGGATTTTGAAGTCTTTCTGAGTCAAGAGTTTTTTTGTCTACATGGTTCAACCCAGTGGTTGATAAAAGTTCTCAAAAGAAGAGACTCTCTCTTCTCCTGACTGTTTTCCTGAGGACAGGTTGATCTCTTGTTCAAACAGATGCATCTTCAGGGTATTCTGAGATAATATAAACACTATAGCTTTGTTTCCTGGGTGGAAATTTCCCAGGTTGTGAAGTCCTGTCTGTGCTGGTGAGTTTTCTTCTTCTGGACCCTGGGAAGCTGGTGGTTGCTGTCATGTTGTTCCAAGGAGATGGGGCCAGTGAGAGTGTTTGAGTCGGGGGGGGGGGGGACGTCCCCAGTGTGGACTCTTATCTCAGTGTAGTTCTGACACTTAGGGACACTTGGTGGCATCACTTCTAACCTTGGTGGGATAGTGCTCATTTAACTGTCTTAGGCTATGAGGAAAAGGCCAATCCTTGATATTTATGTGTTTATTTATTTCTTTTGGATAGAGACAAAGAGAAATTGAGAGAGGAGGGGAGATAGAGAAGGAGAGAGTAGAGGCCGAGCACGGTATATCTGGTTAAGCACATATAGTACTAAGCGTAAGGATTCACACAAGGAACCACTCAAGGACCCAGGTTCGAGCTCCCAGATCCCCATCTGCAGGAGGGGAGCTTCACAAGAAGTAAAGCAGGTCTGCAGGTGTCTGTCTTTCTCTCTCCCTCTCTATCTTCCCTCCTCTTTCAATTTCTCTCTGTCCTATCCAATAAGATGGGGGAAAATGGCCGCCAGGAACAGTGGGTTCTTAGCGCAGGAACCAAGCCCAAGTGATAAGCTTGATGGCTAGAAAGAAAAAAAAAAAAAAAGGAAAGGAGAAAAAGAGACGCCTGCAGCCCTGTTTCCCCACTGATGAAGTTTACCTCCTGCAGGTATGGAGGGGGGGCTTGGACCCCCTGTCTTTCCTTCCTGTCATATGTGCGCTCACCCAGGTCTGCCACCACCTGTCCCTTCAGCCAGCCCCACCATCCGTGTGGTCAGAGCCTTTCTGTTTGAATCGCAGCATCCATGCTCTGAGTGAAGTCCCTGCTCGGCACACCAGCATTTCCTGGCCACTGCACCAAGAGTCCCTGCGCCTAGTTTCTTGAAGCCTGCACCACTACTCCCCAGGGTGCTCTGACCTTGCTTGCTTTCTAGCATTTTCTATATCATTCTGTCTACAAATAGATGCTCAGAGAAATCTAATCGATGGTAGCAAAGTCTGCCCTAGATCTCATTGGGAATCCACCCCCCTCCAGACCTCCCTGATTCTTCATACAAAGCTCCCCAGACCTGGTAGACAGCTTCTGGATGCTTCTCCGCCAGGGTTTCTGTTCGTTAAGAATAAAATGGGGGGGTACCAGAGCAGATGGTGCACTCCTGGCTGGTTGCACCTGTTACCAAGTGCAAGGGCTGGGGTTTGAGCCTCTGCTCCCCCTCTGCAGGGGAGAAGCTTCAGGAGTATTGAAAGGGGTCTGCAGATGTCTCTTTCTCTCTACCTTTCTATCTCTCTTCCCTCTCAATTTCTTTCTGCCTTATCCAATAAAAAATAGAAAGGAAAATGTGGGCACCGGGAGCTGTAGATTCACAGTGCTGGCACCGAACCCCAGCAAATAACCCTGGCACCCTGGCAACGGGCCCCACCCCTTCCGCTGGACTGCACACAAGCTCACTGGGCGTTCCTGATTCAACCCTGCCAGCTGGAACTCACAGCTAAGGCAACTGCTCCCCTTAATGGAGAAGCATTAACTAGTGACAAATAAGTGAAAAATAAAAAATAAATAAAAGGAACAGGGGCTAGGCGGTGGCACTCCTGATGGAGTGAACTCATGACAGTGCTCAAGAACCAGTTTCAAGCCCCCAATCCGCACCCAAAGGGGATTAAATCCATGAGAGGGGAAACAGCTCTGCACATCTCTCTCTTCTCTTCTCTTCTCTTCTCTTCTCTTCTCTTCTCTTCTCTTCTCTTCTTCTCCTCTCTTCTCTTTTCTCCCTCCTTCTCCCTCTTCCTCTCTCTCACTTTCTCTCCCTCTCTCCCTTCCTCCCTCTCTCCCATCCTCCCTCTCTCTTTCCCTCCTCCTTCCCTCCTTCTGTATCTCCCTCCCTGTTCAGTCTCAATTTTGTTCTGTCTCTATCCTAAATAAATAAATACCTATTGTTGGAAATGGGGACTTGATGCAGTTTTGGAACCAAGTTGGAGTTCTCTCAGTTGATTAACTGTGGAACCCAGTGAGAAAGTTCGTCCCTTCTTGGACATTGGGTGAGGGGTGCCCTGGAAGGCTGTTCATCCAGCAACTCCCTGCTCCTGGCTTATGTCTTGGAGTTTTCTGGGCACTGTCCACACACACACACACACACACACACACACACACACACACACACACACACACACCATAGCCAATAGATGTGCACTCCCTCCCAGGTCCTCAGTGACTGCCACCCAGTCAGACAGAGGAGACCAGATATAGTCACCTCACCCCTGCCCTCCCCAGTGTGACAGCAAGTGAGAAGTCAGTGAGAAGACTACGGTAGTGGGAAAGATACAAAGCAGACTGAATTTATACTAGATAAGAACGCATTCCTGATTTATCCTGTGGTGCTCGGGCACGAGAGCCTTCACAATGACGGAATAGCACACTGGGCCTTTATCTGAGCAGGGAGCATGAGGCCTGCCACTCTCCATCACGCCCTGAATGCCACCACTAAGGGTTGATGGATTCGCCTAGGGACGAAGTGGTTCTCTGAAAGTATCCAGGAATCTTTTATGCTTCCAGAAGAAGGCCAGCCTCCAACTGGATACTTCTCCACCAGGATTTCTGTTTGTTAAGAATAAAACGGGGGTACCAGAGCAGATGGTGCATGCCTGGCTGGTTGCTCCTGTTACCAAGTGCAAGGGCTGGGGTGTGTTGTGTGATGGGCACACTTATTTTTCCATAGTTAATGTTTCTCCATTAAGGAGAGCGGTCACCTTAGCTGTGAGGTCCAGTTGGCAGGGTTGAATGAGGAACACCAGGTGGGCTTGTGTGCAGTCCAGCAGAAGGGTGGGACCCATGGCCAGGGTCTCTCTACGCCTTTGCTGTCACACAGGAGGAGGACTAGCTGGTCCTTCTTCGAGTCACCAATCAGCAGGAACACTGTTGATCCAATGGGTGTGGCCTGTGTGGAGAGCCCTTAAACAAATAAACATGGAATCGAGTACCTTATGAGCCAGCAATCCCACTCCTAAGCATTTAGCCCGTGGACATGCAACCACTAATTTGAACAGACACGTGCACCCCTGTGTTCATAGCTACATTTGTCACAACAGCCAAAGAGCAGAAGCAGCCTAGATGCCCATCAGCAGATGACTGGCTAAAACAGTTCTCGGACATATACTCTGTGGAATACTACTCTGCCATCAAAAAAGATGCTATTCTGGCCTTTGGGACGAATTGGATGGAACTGGAGATGATGATGTTTAGTGAAATCAGTAAAGAGATGAAAGACAACTACCAGGTGGTTTCATTTGTGTGTGGACTCTAGAGTTCTGATTCACATGAACTAACTTGCCAATAACAACGACGACGAAATGCAGACACAAACAAACTGTGAGACTTGTGGGAACCCTGGTGGAGATCTTTGGGAGCGGGGAGGTTGGAGATACAGAACTTTGATGAAAGGTGTGTTGTGGAACTAGGCACTGTGGGGGCTGGGCCGTCGCATACCCAGTGCAGCACACATAGCACTAAGCATAAGGACCCGTGCAACATAGGGGTTCGAGCCCCCACTCCCCACCTGCAGGGAGTACATGTCACAAGCGGTCAGGCAGGTCGGCAGGTGTCTCTCTCTTTCTCTCTCCCTCTCTACCTCCCCCTCCTCTCTCAATTTCTCTCTGTCCTCTCCAATAAAATGGGGGGGGGGGTGAAATGGTAGCAGGAAGTAGTGGGTTTGTAGTGCGGGCACCAAGCCCCGGTGATTACCCTGGAGGCAAAAAATAATAACAACAGCAACACTAATAATAACTATCCACTGTAATCTTACAGTCTTGTAACATACTATTAAATTTTTTTTAAAAATTAAAAAGCATCGCTGATTAACTGGGCATCTTGCCAATTCCCCGTCATCAAGTCCCTTCGTCTTCTCCCACTGGGTGGATGTCTCAGGCTGGGTGTCAGATCCAGGCAGTCTGATTCTTCTCCACCCTGCATTTACCTTTAAAAAATGAGATTTCCTTTGCTTATAGCGGTTGGTTTGTTTCTAAAAGCACCTGGAGCCAACACGGCTAATGGGATTATTTTTAAACAGGAATCGATTCTTCTGAGTGACCTTTCCAGAGTCACAGCTGCCTTCTCCTCCTCCACCTCAATTTTTCCTTCTGAAAGATGGAGAGGGATCGGTGACTCTGTGGGAACAGCTTTGCTGCAGCCTAGGGCATCTAGGAAGCAGGACTCTGGCCAGGTTTTGGAGAGGTCTATGGTGGCTTCAAGTCTGAGTGTTAGGGGCCTGGGGGGGGGGTATCCCAGTGGGTAGAACACAGGCCTTAACTGTTTGTAAGACCCAGTCCTGGCTTCAAGTCTGGGTGCTGTTGAGGAAGAGAAGGTACCGCCCAGAAACAGGAATGGTTACAGGTGTGGCTTGGAGGTGTAAGTGGGGTTTTGAGTTTTAAAACCAGGAACCTGAGCTTGTGAGACTTTTGAGTCCCTGTAAGTCTGAGCTCACAGTCTGTGGTGGTCACAGCTGGGAACATTCCAGGCTGCACTCATTTCAGAACCCTTCTTCCTTGAGGGGCAGAGTAGGATAACCCAGCCACCCTTCAGAGAGTGACGCAGTTTCTACCATTGCTGCTCTATGAGTCAGCAAGGTTCTGGAGATCGCAAAAGGGCTTATGATGGCATCCCGATGGGTGTGGCCAGTGATGGTTCTCTCTCCCTCTTTCTTTCCCTCCCCCTCTATTTCTCTCTCATTGTCCCTCTCTCTCCCTCTCTCTTGCCCTCCCTCTCTCTCCCTCTCTTTCCCTCCCTCCCCCTCCCTCGCTCCCTTTCTCTCTTTCTCTCTCCACTTGTCACTCTCTCCCTACTTCTCTCCCTCCTTCTCCCTCCTTCTCTTCATCCTTCTTTCTCCATCTCTTTTTCCCTCTCTTTTTACCTCCCTATCTCTCTCCACTTGTCCCTCTCTCTCCCTCCTTCTCCCTCCCTCTCTCTTCAGTCCTCCACTTCTCCCTCCCTCTATCCCCCCTCTCTCTCCCTTCCTCTATCTCTCCCTCTTCCCATCCCTCTATCTCTCCTTTTCCCTCCCTCTGTCTGTCCATCCCTCCATCTCTCCTCCCATTCACTCCCTCCAACTTTTTCCCTCCCTCTGTCTCTGTCCCTATCCCTTCCTCTTTCTCCCCATCTCAATTACTCTCTCCCTCTCTCTCTATCATTCACTCTCCCCCCTCTCTCTTAGTATCTCCCCCTCCCTCCCTCGCTCCCCCCCTCTCCCTCTCTCATCTCTCTCTCTCTCTCTCTCTAAAATAAAACAATGAATACAGTTGACTTGGGAAATTGTCTGGTGATATCAACATGGCCATACCTCTGGGTTCACTTCTCAATACTTCTTCTTCTACGTTTGCCCTTCTTCCGTAGCCAGTCAACAGCGTCAGGTAAAGTTTCGAGACCTCCTTTGAATCTGGAGAGGTGGCAGTCATTGACTATGTGGATCATAGTCTATCTGTAGCCGCAGGGGCAGTTCGGGTCGTCTCTGGCTCCCCAGCGATGGAACATAGTGGCACACTGGCCATGGCCTGTTTGATAGCAATTGAGGAGGGCCCGATCATAACGTGCTAGGTCAAAGCTGGGTTGACGCTTGCAGGGGTCTGTGACGAGGTGTTTGTTCTTTACCTCAGCTGACTGCCAACTCTGTTTCCAAGAGTCTGGAACAGAGAAGTTCAGTATAGGCATAGGGGACCAGATTGGATGACGAGATGTCAAGCGTTGGACAGGGTGGGTGAAGATATCCGCGTATATTGGCAGGTCTGGTCGAGCGTAGACGTGGGAAATGAACTTAGATGATGCCTCATCCCGACGAATATCTGGCGGGGCGATGTTGCTAAGAACTGGCAGCCATGGAACCGGGGTGGAACGGATGGTTCCAGAAATGATCCTCATGGAGGAATATAATTTGGAATTCTCAATACTGAAAACGTATCATTCACTCTACAGATGAAGCCTGGGCTTGGTTACTTGGCCGTTGCTGCTTTTTCTGATGTCTGGCGGTACTCCTCATTCCTGGGAGCCAAACCTCCCCCATTTCCCACTTCCTCCAGGGCCCTGGGGACCCCATCCCATAGCTACCTTCTCCCCACAGCCTCTGCTTTGTCCCTGTTCAGTGCCTTCTTTGACTTCTCTGGTTTGGTCATGGTGCTAGGAAGGCCCTAGTGCCCCTGCTACATTGGCCCTGTACATACCCAGCCTCCTCGGGAAGGCCTGCACCCAGCTGAGGTTAAGGATAACATTGCAAGGGTCCAGGCCTTTCTGCACCCAGTTAAGTGCACCATGCACAAGGACCTGGCAAAGACCCAGGTTCAAGCCCTAAGTCCTCACCTGGGGGTGGAGGAGCAGAGCAGCTTCATGAGTGCTGAGCAGGGCTGCGGTTGTCCCTCTGTCTCTCTTCCTCTTTCTTTTTTCTTTCCTGTTCTCTCTCTCTCTCTCTCTCTCTCTCTCTCTCTCTCTTTTTTCCTCCAGCGTTATTGGGGTTCAGTGGCTGCACTATGAACCCACTGCTCCTGGCGGCCATTTTATCCGTTATATTGGCTAGGAAAGAGAGAAATTGAGAGAGGAGGGGGAGATAGAGAAGACAGAGAAAGAGACACCTGCAGACCTGCTTCACCACTTTTGAAGCAGACCCACTACAGGTGTGTGTGTGGGGGGGGAGCTTGAACCCAGGTCCTTATGCTGCTCCTTGTGCTTTGTACCACATGCGCTTAACTGGATATGTCACCTTCCACCCCCTACTTTCCTCCCCCTTCTCAGTTTATTTCTGTCCTATCAAATATAATATAATAAAATAAAATAAAGTTCTCGCCAGATTTATTCCTAATGCAACTTTGAAGCTGCCCATATTCTCATACTATTGGAGGCAAGGGTTCATATTCTTCACACAGCAGGCTCAAGAATACCAGGAGGGCAGAGCTGCGGGGACAAGGGGGAGGGTGGGAGAGGGTGAGGTGGACTCAAGACTAGTTCCACATTCTTTTCTGAGGAACCTGTGACTCCCAGCGGGGACTCAGGTAAAACCAGTTCCTGGTTCTTGTCCTGAGCTACAGGACTCAGTAAAACTGTAATGGAAGGATTTCAGACCATCCGTCCGTAGAGAAGACTGCAGTTAGGAGGCTGGGTCGGGCACACTCAGGTAAACACACATACTACTAAACACAAGGATCCTGGTTCAAGGCCCCGGCTCCCCATCTGCAGGGGGGAAGCTTCACAAGAAGTGAAGCAGGTCTGCAGGTGTCAGTCTCTCTCCCTCTCTATCTCCCTCTCCTCTCTCAGTTTCTCTTTGTCTTGTGTGGCGGAAAAAATGGCCACCAAAAGCAATGGATTCCTCATGCTGGCACTGAGCCCCGGTGATAACCAAAAGAAGAAGGAGAAGGAGAGGGAGAGGGAAGGGGGGAGGGGAAGGGGAAGGGAGGGGGAAGAGGAGGAAGAAGAAGAAGAAGGAGAAGGAGAAGGAGAAGAAGAAAGAAAAAGAAAGAAAGAAAGAAAGATAGAAAGAAAGAAAGAAAGAAAGAGAAAAAGAAAGAAAGAAAGAAAGACAGCTACCAAGTCTCACAGCTCTGACAGTGCCCCAGAATTTCCAGGCTCCATCAGTCCCTAGCCAACAGCGGGGATGTTGGGGGTCACTGACCTAGCTAAGTTCTGGATGTTTCTGTCTTGTGTGGTGCGAGTCTTCCCAGTCTGGCTCTGGGCCCTGTGTCATCGCTTCAGGGCTCTGAGGAAGAAACTGACTGGGTAATTGCTCAGGGCATTAAAAATTTATGCCAACCAACTTATCAAGTCGACATGTATTTTTCAGCTGTGAGGTGAATGGGGCCTTTGGAAAGGAAAAGGAGAGGAGAGAGAGAGAGAGATAGAAAACGTGAGGCTTAATCAGTAAATAGCATCACTAGTGCTCTTCCTTCTGCCAGAGGGCTTTATTGCAAATACTTAATAACCCGTGTCACCCACCATTGCTGGACTGCAGTCCCGGGGGTCCCCGCTGAGTGAGCTTAGGGCTGCTGGGTCAGGCAGAGCCCCGCGGTGTGCCCAAAGACTGGAGTGCAGAGCCATGAGGGGCGCCTCAGGAGAGCAGCGGACCCCAGTGAGTAATATGGAGGCAGCAGTATTCAGGCCACATTCACATCCCTCCCCCGCCCAAGATGAGACAGGGCTTCAGATGCTACATTTGGGAAGCAGAGTGGACTGGGGGGGGGGGGGGGAGACAGGAGAGGGGAGGGGCTGTGGAGAGGGAACGCAGGGACCAGGGATGGCTGGTCCTTGCAGATACTGAGAACCAAAGCCAGTGTGGAGGGTGAGGGTGAGGCCTGGACAGGGCCAGAATTAGGCTGAGGAAGCCAGGGGAAAGTCTGGACCCCAAGCCCCTCACCGCCTGGTTGAGGGCATTAGCTCTGACACTTCCACTTGATGACTGGAGTACAACCTCAAGCCATCTCTGCTCTCTGCGTGCAGAGAAGGGGCTGGAGAATTAGCTCTCCATGCAGGGTGGGTCATGTGCCCCCCCCCCCCACACACACACACACTGGCATGGGGGGGAGAGGCATCAGGACAAAGGACTCTCTGAACTGGCCCCAGGAGATGACAGTGGATGGAGGCCTGATGCCAGCCACTCAGAACACCTCCTCCAGGGAGGTCTGCGCTGATATGAGCTGAGGCGGGAGGCTCAGCGTCTGCTCACAGAGCCCTCCCGAGGGGGCATTCAGGATCATGAGTCAGGGAGCAAGAGACATTTACGTTGCTCAGGGGCAGGACATTTAGGTCACAACGTGTGGGGCCTCCACTGCCCTGCCAGCACCATGTGGGAGCACTGCAGGAGGCACAAGGAATCTCCATGGATGGTGAATTGGTGTTGGAGGGCCTCTCTCTCTTTCCTCCTCTTCTGCCTCCTCCTCCTCTTCCTCTTCCTCGTCTCCTTCTCCTCTTCTTCCTCGCCTCCTCCTCTTCTTCTTTTTCCTCTTCCCCTCTTTTTTTTAATATTTATTTATTCCCATTTGTTGCCCTTGTAGTTTTATTGTTGTAGTTATTATTGTTGTCGTTGTTGGATAGGACAGAGAGAAATGGAGAGAGGAGGGGAGACAGAGAGGAGGAGAGAAAGACAGACACCTGCAGACTTGCTTCACCGCCTGGGAAGCGACTCCCCTGCAGGTGGGGAGCCGGGGGCTCGAACCAGGATCCTTACGCCGGACCTTGTGCTTCACTCCATGTGCGCTTAACCCGCCGCGTTACCGCCCGACTCCCTTTCCTCTTCCCCTCTTATTCCTTTTTATCCTCCTCCTCTCCCTCCTCCTCTTCTCTCTCCTCTTCTTCCTCTCCACTTCCGTTTTCCCTTCCTCATTTTCTTCTTCCTCTCCTCCTATTCTATTTCTCTTCTTCCTCCTCCTCCCTCCTCCTTGTTCTCTTCTTCTCCTCCTCTCTTTCAATTTGTTCTTTATTATCTTTATTTATCTGTTGGATAGAAACGGCCAGAAACATGTAAAAAAGGAGATGCAAATCACGTATTGATATGGACATGCACACGGGAGTGAGCTAACTCGGACCCGGACTGCATGCTTCTGGGACCCTGGGACAGAGTTTCAGTCCTCACACCTGCCTTCACAGAGAACAGACTCTGTGTCTGTGCAGAACCCACACCCCGAGCTTGTGGGCACAGCTGCCATCATGAGCATGAGCGGGGGGAGTGTTGTTCTCAGGGCTGTTGGGAGCCACAGGGAGAGTTGGGGAGCCAGTCCCACCCACCACTAAGCCTCACCAGGTGGAACCAGTGCCCAGAACCACAGACACAGTGATGGTACTGGAGGCATGCCTGGAACCCCAAGCCACCCCCCACCTCACCCCTGCCCACTCTCTTGTGCTGCTCCTTCACCCCTGCCCTGTTTCAGAAGGACCTTGAAACAGAGACAGCAGGAAGAAAAAAAGGTACAGGCAAGTGGTGGAGTGGGAGGGACCAGCCTCCAGGCTGATCTTGAAAAAAGGGAGCTGAGCCCCTCTCCCTCTCCTGCCCAGTATCCACCCCCCGCCCACCGAAGTGTATCCAGGTTACCTGCAGCAAACTAGCAGAGCACTGGTCTACTTTCTTTTGGGGGGCTAGTAATTCACCACTAGAGTTATTAGTGACGGGTGCAGGTGTGAGGTGCAGAGTGGGCCCCTGCAAGTTTGAAGAGCCCCTCGCCACCTTCCAGATCCTGGGTTCATGGCAGTGACCTTGGTCGATGGCAGTGGAGGCAGTTTTGACAGGCCACACGTTGAGAAAAACTGGCTCTTAGTCCCTGTTTGCCAAGGCAGTCCAAATTTAAGCCACGTACTATTGCTATAGTGGTCAAAAAAATATGTGTGGTCATGCAAATAGAAATTGCACTGCCCAGGACAGGGACAGACATTTCACTGAGGAAGAGACCCAGAGGGCCAACAGATAGATTAGAAGGCGATCATGGTTACTGATCATCAGAGAAATGGAGAAATGCAGATAAAGACAACATTGAGAAACCGCTTTACACCTGTGAGGATGTCATTCATCAGAAAGGACAGAAAAGGCCAATGTTGGAGAGGATGTGGACGAAAAGGGACACATCTTCACTGCTGGTGAGAGTGCAAAATGGTCCAACCACTGAAGAAGGCAATTTGGAGACTTACTGGGACACTAGCAATGGATCTACCCTACCACCCAGTGGTTCCTCTCCTGGGGATTTACCCAGGGGGGGTAGAAACACCCATCAGAAGAAATCTGTGTACACCTATGTTCATAGCAGCATGATTTGTCATTTCCAGAACCTGGAAGCAGCCCAGATGCCCAACATCATATAAGTGACTAAAAAAATGGGGTCTATATACAGGATGGAATACTACTCAGATGTTAAAAATGATAAGGTTGTCTCCTTTGCATCTTCTTGGATGAAATTTGAGGACATCGTGTTGTGTGAGAAAAGCCAAAAAGAGAAGGACAAATGCCAAACGATCTCACTTCCTAGCAGGACTTCATAAAATAGGGACAGGGGAGAGCACAAAGTGAAACACGGACTGGGCACAGTGTATTGTATCAAGGCAAAGCACTCTGGGAAGGAGGACGGAAGCTAGGAAGGAAACTTTGGGGCCTGTTACATAATGAAATTGTATGCATATGTCAGTGGCTGTAAAGCATTAACCCCCTCAATAAAAAAATAACATAAAATAAAACATTTCCACATTTATGAGGGGGAAAATGCACTTCAAAAGGAGATCCATTTTCTGTACCCAGAGATGGTTGTCCTAACAAAAAAATACTGGCCTTATTCCATGCAGGACCCTGGGCTTGAGCCCTGGCTCCATGAACAGCAGCAGAGTCAGCACCTCTGAGTGCTTGAGCGGTGCAGTACTAAGCTTCCTTTCCTTTCTCTCTTAAACAAAGGGTGAAAACTCTGGTCCAGGGAGGCCACTTAGAGGGGCTATCATGCATGCACAAGGCCCTGGCTGCATTCCCAGTATTGCAGTCAGTGAGTAAAGCCTGCGGGCTGGGTGGTATTACACACAGTTGTTGCCCTGCATAAGGACCCAGGTGGGTCTGAGCCCCTGCTCCCCACCTACAGGGGTTGGGGGGGGGGGAAGTTCAGGAGCAGTGAAGCAGGTCAGCAGTGGTCTCTTTATCTCTTTATCCCAATTTATCTCTGTCCTATCAAAGATAATAGAGAGAGAGAGACTCATGGGAGAAGTGGTTTCATAGTATTGGCACTGAGCTCCCAGCAACAACCCTGGTGGCAATAAAGAAAGAAAGAGTAGGAGAATCAGGAGGAAGAGAAGAGATAGAGGAAGAGGAGGAAGAGGGAAAGGAGAAGGAGAAGGGAGAGGAGGAGGAGGAGAAGGAATAAGATGAGGAAAAGGAGCAAGAGGAGAAACAAGAGAGGGAGGAGGAAGGAGAGAAGGAGGAGAAGTGGAGAAAGGAGGAAGAGAAGGAGGGAGAGATGGAGGAGAAGAAGGAGGAGGAAGAGGAGGAGGAAGAGGAGAAGGAGGGGGTGAAGAAGAAAAGGGAAGAAGAGGAGAAAGAATGAGGAAGAGGAGCGAGAAGAGGGGAAGGAGAAGGAGAAGGAAAAGGAGAGGAAAGAGGAAGAAGAGAAGGAGGAGGACGAAGAGAAAGAGGAAGAGGAGGAGGAGAAGAGAAGGAGGAGGAAGAGGAGGCGGCAGGAGTTCGAGTCCAGGTGGAGTAGTGCTGAGGGAGTGTGTGAGTGGGGTGGCAGCCTCAGGACATCCCTCTACAGGAGCCAGAAGCCTTGGAACGCGTGAAGCCAGCTCAAATCCACCCTTTTGTGTCAGGCAAATGCAGGCAGCTAAGCAGACAGACCTGGACTGGAATCCCGGGTCTGATCAGAGCAGTGCTGACCATGCCCTGAGCAACGTGACCTCTCTGAGCCCCAGTTTCCTCCATGAAGAAAAGGGGACACAACCCAGCCAGAGCAGCTGGTTTCCGGACACATCACCTTCGCTGCAGTTAAGTCCCCTGTGTGCTAAGGCTCTGGAGAGGGGCCCTTCTCGGTGAAGTGATGGAGGGATGGCCCTTGAGTGGGGCACTGGGCCTGTGCGAGCCCTGCAGAGGATGGGGAGAGTGTTCTCCATGTCTGGGGCTGAGCATCTGCTCCAGCTTCACAGGCTGCCTGGCTGTGAGTGGCAGGCAGATGGGAAGGAAGGCACTGCAGAGGTCAGAGCATCTTGCTAATTAAAAATTACTGTTTCACACCCATGGGGTGCAGGCCAGTTGGGTCCTGTGAGCCTGGCGAGTTTGACAAAGCACAGTGCAATCCAGAGACGCTTCTCCAGACAAACAGCCTGTCCGCTACCTGGGCCCAAGAAAATGGTCTCCCCCCACCTTGGGACAGGTGAGACTTCCTACCTGGGAGGACTCAGTCCGTTATTTGGAGTGGTGTGTGTGTGGGTGTGTGTGTGTGTGTGTGTGTGTGTGTGTGTGTGTGTGTGTGTGTGTGTGTGTGTGTGTGTGTGGTGTGTATATGTGGAATGTATAAAAAAGTACTTCTTATAATTAGGGGTGACAGTGTTTCCCCACCCACAAGTTAGCTCTCCAAACCCAGTTGTCCCCCAGCCTCAGGTCCTTGAGTGCTGGCTCATACAAGAGAAGCCATTGAGTCACCAGTTTACTCCCAGACTCCCAGGTCCTGGTGCCATGGTGGGGGAGGACCTAGGCCAGGGGTGAGGGTGCTTGTCAGAAAACTGAGAAACTTCACACATGGACCAGTAGCTGTATTCACTGTTGATTGTAAACCACTAAATATATATTCTAAAAAAAGAGTTCCAAGCTGCATAAGAGAAGTCGAAGGTGGAGGCCAGTGGCTGCTCACTGCCATCTGGGAAGAGGAGTGTGTGTCGACCTAGCTTAGACACTTGACTTCTCCACGGAGCTCTTGTGTTTAGCTTAAAGTGAGATAAGGGTCCAGTGCCTTCTGTGTCTTGATTCAAAGGACATAGATGGTTAGGATGGGGGAGTTTAGGACCTGCCTGTGTTGTCTCACTCCCAAGTGGGAGCCTCGTGGGCTAGTTCGGGACACCTGCCAAGTCAGGTGACCTCAGAAAAAGCATCCCCCCGCCACACACACTCTACCTACAGGTGGGGGGTGGGCATTACTGTGTAGGCCACAGCCCCATGGGGGCCTCTGGGGACACTTAGTGGCCAGTCATGCTGGGTGCTGGGGAAGGAGGGTGACAGGACAGCCTTAGGGTACACCCAGACAAAGGAGAGGGCGCACTGAGGCAGGCACTGAGGCTGGGTGGGGGCAGCTCTGGGACTGGGCTCTTCTGACGGGAAGACACTCATAGAAACCCTCTAATAATAGGATTTGTTTCTGGTAGCAAATTGATCTTGGGATCCAGGATTTTGTAGGAGAGTCCAAGTGGACGTCCTGGAAGAGGAAGCCATCTTCACTACTCGGAGATTCAGTGAAGAGCTTTGATAGTGTTCCGGGAAGGATTTTAGCTTCTGGTTTCTCCTGACTGTGGACATCCCTGTGCTGACTGTGACCGGGGTGTGTCTGAAGCCAGTGACACTGAGCAGAGTGAATCTTCCCTAGAGAAGGAGGGGGGAGAGCCTCTATTGAGTTCCCTCGTTCCCAGGGGATGTTTATTGACATGAGCTTGTTCAGTGTTCCTCAAAAGCTTAAGGAGTGCTTATCTCTTGAATTTCCACTTTCTGCTTTTCTTAAGTTTTGTTAATTCTTTTTTTTAATTTACTTATTCCCTTTTGTTGCCCTTGTTTTATTGTTGTAGTTATTATTGTTGTCGTCGTTGTTGGATAGGACAGAGAGAAATGGAGAGAGGAGGGGAAGACAGAGAGGGGGCAGAGAAAGATAGACACCTGCAGACCTGCTTCACCGCCTGTGAAGTGACTTCCCTGCAGGTGGGGAGCCGGGGGCTCGAACCGGAATCCTTACACCCGTCCTTGCGCTTTGCGTCACGTGCGCTTAACCCACTGCGCCACCGCCCGACTCCCAAGGTTTTTTAATTATCTTTATTTATTGAATAGAGACAGCCAGATATCAAGAGGGAAGGGGAGATAGAGGGGAGAGAGACAAAGAAACACCTGCAGTCCTGCCCTACCACTTGTGAAGCTTTCAACCTGCAAGTGGGGACTGGGGGCTTGAACCTGGGTCCTGTGCACTGTAATGTGTGCCCAAGTATGCTACCACCCAGCCCCATTTTCAGTGTGTGTGTGTGTGTGTGTGTGTGTGTGTGTGTGCGCGCGCGCGCGCGTGCCTCCATGGTTATTGCTGGGGCTCAGTGTCTGCACTATGAATCCACTGCTCCTGGAGGACATTTTCCCCATTTTTTGTCCTTATTGTAGCCCTTGCTGTTGTTATTGTTATTGCTGCCATTGCTGTTGTTGTTGTTGGATAGGACAGAAGTTGAGAGAGGAGGGGAAGACAGAGAGTGGGAGAGAAAGATAGACACCTGCAGACCTGCTTCAAGCCTCCCTGCAGGTGGAAAGCCTGGGGCTCGAACCGGGATCCTTACACCAGTCCTTGTGCTTTGTACCACCTGCGCTTAATCTGCTGCACTATCGCCCGACCCCCTAAAATATTTTTATATTTTAGGATATAGACAGTCAGAAGTACAGAGGAAAGGGAGAGAGAGAGAGAGAGACCTGCAGCCCAGCTTTACCAGTTATGAAGCTTTCTCTCTGCAGGTGGGGAGTGGGAGGCTTGAACCCAGATCCTTGTGCCTTATAAAATGTGCAATCAGCCACGTGTGCTAACACCTGGCCCTCATTACCACTTTCTTCTTAACATCTGTGATTTTATTTCATTTTATTTCAAAATGTTCCAGTCCAAGGCCCCAGAGGATGATGACATGCAAATCAGTGATCCCCAAACTGAGAGTCCCCTTCACCTCACCAAGGGTCTCTGTCCCCACTCCCTTAGATAACCACTAGAGTTCTCCCACAGTCTTGGGTATGGACTGACTTCTTTTTCACATTCCCGTGTTCAACTCTCTATATTCCACATATGAGTGAAACCATTCTGTATTCCTTCTTTACTTCACTAAACGTCATCTTCTCCCATTCCTTCCATTTTACCCCCAAGGACACACTATCCATGGGATGAGTGAGAAGGCGACAGAGAGCACCTCCATTACCTCAGCTGTGTGTCTGAAGGGATGCCAGGTGTTCAGTGTCCTGCAGGTCGAGGCTTTAAGTCTGAACGGGCTGGAGGAGGCTTCTGCAGACACAGAGCAGTCAAAGGTGGAGGCAGCACTGTACTTGTGCAGAGAGAGAGAGAGAGAGGGAACAGCGCAGGAGGGACAGCACGATGGGAGGAACACCAGGAAGACAGGAAGGCAGAGTGTCTCTGTGGGAGTGTCAAAAGGCTAGCCGAGAGAGAGCAGCCAGTCAGCAACAGCAGTTCCAGGTCAGCTGTGGGCAAAGGTCAACCATCTGCCATCTTGGGAAGGGCATTTTCTTCAAAATATGATGGGAGACGACTTAAGAATTCCAGTCAGGGAAGTGACAAGATCAGAATGATGACTGTGGTTTCCTACTGAGCTGGAGTGTTGGGGTCTTAGCATCTGGGAAACCGGTTACACTGACTTGTAGCCTTCTCGGTATCTATGCAGGGTGGAGTTGTCTGTGTCTGTGCTGTATTTCTCACTTCATAGATGTCCACAGACATTCATATCCATATATATATATAGTTTAATGCATACATTACCATGCACAAGAATCTGGGTTCAAGCCCCCCAAGTCCCACCTAAAGGAGGGAAGCTTCATAAGCGGTGAAGCAGGGCTGCAGGTTTCTCCCTTTCTCTCTCCCTGTCTATCTCTCCCTCCCTCTCAATTTCTCTCTCCATAAGAAAAAAAAAGTAAAAAAGAAAGTGACTTTTATAAAATCTACTGAAGAATAAATGTTTCAAATAATTTATCTCAAAGTGGAAATTTGCTCTCACTGATATTATTAAAAGCATTCTTTTCTATTTTTGTATTAGTCACTTAATAATGGCTGACAAGATTGTTGGATAAGAGGGATACAAATCCATACAGTTCCCACCGTGAGAGTTCCATCCACCAGCCCCTCCATTGAAAGATTCCCTGTTCTTTATCATTCTGGGAGTATGGACCAAAGTTCTTTTTTGGGGAACAGAAAGTGGAAGGTCTAGGTTATCTTCCCCTTAACATTTCTCCCCCGCTGGGAGTATGGACCAATATTCTTTATGGGGTACAGGTGAGAGATCTGGCTTCTATAATTGCTTCTCCAGTGGACATAGGTGTTTACAGGTGGAACCATACCCCCAGTCTGTTTCTGTCTTTCCTTAGTGGGGCAGGGCTCTGGAGAGGTGAGGTTCCAGGACATATTGGTCAGGTTGTCTGCCCATGGAAGTCAGGATAGTGTCACGGTAGCCTCTGCAACTTGGTAGAGGAAAGGCAGTAAGATATAAAGCAAATAGTTCAGTAAATAGTAATGCAGAGATAGGAATAGAGCAAATGAAACTAGGGGTCATCATGTGGGAAGAAGCAAGGGTGTCTACTTAAGGTATGTTTCATGTGACCCACGACCTTTACTGATTTTTGCCTAAGCCTGCTAGCTAACCTGCAGGTGGACTGCAAATATTGTCTGGGAAGATGGTGTCAGAGTTGGGAATAGGGCTAGAAAGCTGGGTTAGGGCAGAGTGTTCTTTTTATACTTTGTTCCCTTGCTGACTTCACCTGAGAAGCCATGTTTTCCTTAGATTCAATAGCTCTGCTTTTTATAGAGACACTATCCAGAGAGTTCGAACTTACCAGTAAAATGCTCCCTAGTGATTTTCTCGTCTCCTCCTGAGAGGGTCCTGGACACATGAACTAGCCACATCTGCTTAGTTTAACTCACTTCTAAGATCACCAGTCTCCCAGCTCCTGGGATGTGCCCACAGCAGCCTGCTGTGCCTTGTAGTTTGAACGTTCCTATTCCTGTTTGAATAAGATGGAAAAGGCAATTTTAAGAACTGTAACCATCAATGTTTTTTTAATGTGAATGTCAAGCTAGAATAAACATCATCATCCTAAACCATCAGCAATCACTGAAGGAAGGTTCAAAATTGCCGAATCTTCCTCTTTCGTGATGGAGACCTCAGATACTCCTCTCCCAGGGAGACTTCTTGTTGCTTTGATCTTTGATTTTGCAGAGACTAAAGGAAATCTTCCCTTTCTCCTTCTCCTTCTCCTCTTCCTACTCCTTCTTTTTAATCTATCAGCCACTGTAACTTTTAATTTTTTTATTATCTTTATTTATTTGATAGAGACAGCCAGAAATAGAGAAGGGAGGGGGAAGGGGAGAGGGAGAATGACAGCGATACCTGCTGCCTTGCTTCACTACTTGCAAAGCTTTCCCGCTGTAGGTGGGGTCAGCCAGGTAGGTGTGCCACCACCAGGCCCCACATAGTACTCACTGCATGTTGCTTCTTTCTTGGTGGCATCACTGCATGAGACGTTCATGGCCAAGGTTATTAATTTGTGTTTCCAAGTGCTACTCATGGGTAAGGGGAGCTGGAAAACGGGAGCTAAGTACTTGAAGGTCTTCTTCAGCAATCACAAGTGTGATAGTAGCTGCGGTAACTTGAGGCCCCACACCAAGTTAACACGCCAGTGAACGTATATGTCAGGACACATTTACAAATCGATATTGTATATCTGAGCCCAAAAGCCCAGCAACGGGTACCGAATCTTACACCAGCGTAGCATATACTTTTGAAAATGTTTAGCACCCAAGGACCAGGAAAGAATGTGGATCCGAAATGCTGCTTCTGGAACCAACTCTGATCTGAAAATATGTTCTATTTTACTCTAAGGAAGTGGGAAGTGCAGATAAAATACTGTTAGATTTTTCATAGTAGTACACTTGTCTGAATACCTGAATGGTGGGGTGTTTTTCCCCTGCTTACTTCTGAGGATTTAAGTGTTCTTACTCCTTAAGGGATGGTAACAGCAGTGGTGAGAGACTGGTGATTAAAGTTTGGAAACTTGGGGGCCATACGGGCACTCATCAATTAAGCACACACAGTACCATGCTCAAGGTCCCAGGTTCAAGCCCCCACTCTCATCTATAGGGTAAAGCTTCACAAGCAGTGAAACAATTCTGCAGGTGTCTCTCTTCTCTCTCCTTCATCTCATCCTACCCTCTTTAATTTCTTTCTAATAAAAAAAATAGGAAGAAAAGAAAGGGGGAGATGGCTGCTGGGAGTGGTGAATTTGTAGTTCGTGTACCGAGCCCCAGTGATAACCCTGATGTGTGTGTGTATATATATATATATATATATATATATGAAAGTTATTTTTTTTTATGTGCCAGCAAACAAACAAGAGTTGACTGTCTTATTTGGTACTTCCTTCAAGCACTTTGGTTATGGCTACACATTCTGAGAACCTCTGATCTATTGATAAATAAAAACTTTGTTTCTTATTCTGGGAGCAGACCCTACACAGCAGAGTGGTGGACTTGTCACCTCCCAGAGGACAAGAAGATAGAGACTAGATAAGGCCACACGAGCAGTCAATGCAGGCCCTAGTGAAGGCTTACTGATGGTGTTGCTTTGCATTCTCCACCCACTCAAGGTCACTTAACAGCATCCACAGATAACTTCCTTTTTACAAGTATATCTAAATGTGGTTCCAAGTGAGAAGCACAATTCAGGTTACAGCACAGGCAAGTACACACCCACAAGCACACCCAGAGAGCTCTCTGTTTGATGTACTGAAAGGTGTTGGTGCACCTGGTTGAATGCACACATTATAGTGCATAAGGACCTGGGTTCAAGCCCCTGGTCCCTACCTGCAAGGGGAAAAGCTTTGTGAAGGGTGAAGCATTGCTGTAGGTGTCTGTCTCTCTCCGTTTTCCCTCTTGAGTTATAGCTGTCTTTATCCAATGAATAAAGATGAGAGATGGGGGTTGGGTGGTAGCACAGTGGGATAAGCACACGTGGCGCAAAGCACAAGGACAGGTGTAAGGATCCCGGTTCGAGTCCCTGGTTCCCCACCTGCAGGGGAGTCCCTTCACAAGTGGTGAAGCAGGTCTGCAGGTGTCTATCTTTCTCTCCCCCTCTCTGTCTTCCCCTCCTCTCTCCATTTCTCTCTGTCCTATCCAACAATGATGACATTAATAACGACAATAATAACTACAGCAATAAAGCAACAAGGACAACAAAAGGGAAGATAAATAAAGATGAGAGAGAGAACATCAACTAATAAATACTCTGCCCTTTCTCCTCTATTCTCATCCGCCTCTACCAATACTTGTTGCATATCTTCATGGCCTATAACTTAACTTCCACAAGGACCTTCTACTGTGTACGTTACTCGTCCCATTTTATAATAAGTTGCAAGTTCTGAGACGTAATTTATACCGTGTGTGTGCACGCGCGCGCGCGTGCCCGTATTACTGTACAGAGACAGAAATTAAGAGGGGAGAGGGAGTGAGGACAGAGATACAGAGAGATACCTGCAGCCCTGCTTCACCACTTGTGAAGCTTCACCCCTGCAGGTGGGAACCAGGGGCTTAAACCCCAGTTCTTGTGCTTGTTAAGATGTGTACTTGGGGCCCGGTGGTGGCGCACCTGGTTGAGCACATGTATTACAATGCGCAAGGACCCGAGTTTGAGCACCCGGCCCCCACCTTCAGGGGGAAAGCTTTACGAGTGGTGAAGCAGGGTTCAGGTGTCTCTCTATCTCTCTCCTTCTCTATCACCCCCCCTACCTCTTGATTTTTGGCTGTCTCTATCCAATAAATAAAGATAATAATAAATAAATAAAATCTGTAAAAAAAAAAAAAGATGTGTACTTAACGCGGGGTGCCCCACCTCTGGTCCCATACTGACTTCTTTCAAATTGCCGAATTTAGGAATCTAATGCTACTTGTTTGATCTGGTCTGTATTCTGGGCTTCAGGGCTTCAGTGGTTTGAGGTTGATTTGCTGGCCCTGGATATAATCTTTCTAGGTGAGTATTCACTGGTCATCTAAAAAATACAGATTCTAGTTTTGACATCTCTTGTTCTGTGACCTGTTCTCACTCTGTGGATTGAATATTGTCCTGTCTTCAATATCCTTGCAGAGTTTGTCTCTTTTTCTAAGCTGTGAAGGAAGAATGAAGTCTCAGCTGTAACTGTTATTATTGTTTTCATGTATTTTTGAGACTCTACTTTTGGTGAGTTCACATTCAAGGTCATTGTCTTCCTAGTGGCCCATCCCTTAAGCATCACTGAAGAAGTCTTCTTAGGGTTCAATAACTGTATTTGTTCTGAGTCTCTGATCATATTCCCCACTGCCTTTGACTACTGTTTTCATTGAATATAAATATATGTTCCTGTCCTTTTGCTTTCAACTTAACTAAGTAATTGAATTTCATGTAACGGTATACCTTTAGTTATGTTTTTATAGCCTCCTTACCAGTTTCTGTATCTTGGCTGGCATCTTTAAACCATTCATGTTCAGGGTCCTTATTGCTGCCTCTGAGATGCATTCTGCCCTCTTATTATTCCGTATTTGCATTTTTTCTGGTTCTTATTCTTCTGTTTCTCTTCTTTCTTTTTTACTTTCCTTAAACATTTTTATTGAGGGGGGATTAATGCTTTCTAGTCAATAGTAAATATAGTTATGGATTCATATGTAAAACTTCTCACCCCCAGCCTAGGTCCTCCTCCATCGTCAGCCACCAGGACCTGAAAGTCCTGTCACCCCCCAGAGTCCTTTACTTGGGGGCAACACACCAGACCCAGCCCAAGTTCTGCTGTGTGTTTCCCCTACTGTTCTTATCTCTCAGCTTCTGTCTGTGAGTGAGACCATCCATATTCATCCTCTTTCTGATTGATGTCACATCAATTGAGTCCTTTAAGCTCCATCAAAGATGAGGTGAAGAAGGTGAATTTGTCATGTTTAATAGCTGAGTAATACATATATTATATATATTACATATATATTATCTATATGTAATATAGATGTAATATATAATGTATAATGTATAATGTATAATATATAATATATAATATATAAGTAATATATTATATTTATATTTAATATATATACCACAAACATTATTTTTTTTCCATCACTAGAATTTCACTGCTTTGAGTGAGATTCATCAAAAAGAAAGAAACGTGTGGGTTGCAGGGAGACACGTGACACCTAAGCTTTTTCCCCAGTGCAGTAGGGGCCATTTTCAAACTTGGGTCACATACATGGCAAACCAGATGCGTCGCGAGGTGTCATGCTACCCCTTGGTGATTCATTTTTAATACGATTAAAATGTCTTGTCTATTGTTGTAGCAGTTGTTGAGGGTATTACATTGTACCTGCATGACTTGTAGAAACTTACTGGAATATATTCTACATCTCTTTCAGGTTAAGTGTGGAGGATGCCTAACTTCCATTTAAACCTCTTAACCATTCCCAATATCATTATTTTTAATATGAGACAGGATTAGAATCTTTTTTTTTCTTCTAGGGTTATCACTGGGGCTCTGGGCCTATATACTACAAATCCACTGCTCCTATGGCCTTTTTCTTTTTTAATTGGATAGAACAGAGAGAATCTGAGAGAGGAATGGGAAATAGGGAGAGAGAAAGATAGACACATGCAGACCTGCTTCACCACCTGTGAAGAGCCCCCACAGTTGGGGAGCTGGGGGCTCGAACAGGGATCCTTGTGCTGGTCCTTGTGCTTCATACTATGTGCGCTTAACCCTCTGCACCACCGTCCAACTCCCATTTTGAAGTGTTAATGTATATATTTGTTTTGTTTTAATGAGAGACATAGAGATACAAAGAGAAATAGAAAAGAGAGAGAGAGAGAGGCCAAGACCAGAGCACTGCTTAGCTTAGACTGATGGTGGTGTAGGACATTGAACCAGGCATATTGAAGCCTCAGACAGGATAGTCTAGTCGCATAACAGTTCCACTATCTCCCCTGTCAGATATGATTTCTGAATATAGTGTAACTTCTTCCTTCTATCTTCTTTCCTCCTTCTCCTCCCTCTTCTCCTCCTCCTTCTTCTTCTTCGTCTTCCTCTTCCCCTTCCCCTCCTCCTCCTCCTCCTTTTTTTTTTTTTTTAATTTTAAAGCACTGCTTAGCTCTAGTTTATAGTGGTGCTAATAATTGAACCTGGGAGACTTCAGAGCCTTAGCCAGATGAGTCTCTGCGAGTAACCATTATGTTGTCTACCCCCACCCATTATTATCTTCTCATAGCCTTTTCTTCCTAGCAACTAATTCCCTTTGTTTCTGCCTTTGGAATTGTCCCTCTGCTCCCTTCCTTCCTTCCCTAGTTTCTTGGACTATGCAATGCATGGCTGACTGCCTGCACTTGGAAAGCATTGTCTTCTCCTGGCCCTGTGAGAAATCATCCTCACTGGAACTGACATGCTTCTGGAGGGAGGGCGGCCTCACTTTGTGGTCCGTACAACCTCAAGTGTAGAACTGATCTCACGTTGTTACAGAAGAGGGTCACCTGTGGAAATGCACCACATTTAGCTCTTGATTGAGCTCTTAGCTCAGTGAGGGACACCAAAAACTATGAATATATCACATGATAACAATCCCTAGTGTAAAGACTTCCAGGAGCCAGGCAGTGGCACAGCAGGTTAAGCACACATAGTACCATGTGCAAGAACTCAGGCAAAGACCCGAGTTGGACCACTCCCCACCTTGCAGTGGGAATGCTTTGAGCCGTGAAGCAGGTCTGCAGGTGTCTCTCTTTCTCTCTCCATCTCCCCTCTCAATTTATCTCTATTCTATGGAATGAAATAGAGGATAAAGGGTGAAATGGCTGTCAGGAGTAGTAGATTCAGAATTTCAGCACCAAGCCCCAGCAATAACCCTGTAGGCAAAAACAGACAAACAAACAAAAAAGAATGGATAGATAAATAAATAACAAATTCCATCCAATCCTTTAAAATCTTTTTCACCCCCCCCCCACTTTAAATATATCCTCATCTGACAGCATTCCTACTAAAAATCCAGAGACTCAAACACCTTCTCCTAGGTGATCATCAACCTTAGTGGGGCTTACACAAAACAACTTTATTTCTATTTCTTTATTTCCAGACCTCTTTTCCTTGATATTCAAAAGAAAGATAGAGTTGATTGAATTGAATCGACTTCTGACTCCTTGTAAATATGACACAAGTCAAAACCAATGAGCAGCCCCAAACACAGGGCTCCTGTCTGAGTCAAGGTTGAGGGCAGGACTGAGTGTGGAGGTGCACGTGACTGTGCTCTGCTAGTCAGCCTTACCTGATTGACTTACCGTTACCTCTGCACCTTGGGGTCTGTGGTGGCATTTAGGAAAATATGTCTATATCAGCCAGTAAGGATCTTTGTTGTAATAGATCCGAAATCATGCGTCGGTCTATTACTTGCCTCCCTTCTGTGTATAGTGCTAATACCAAGTATTAAGAATGATTATTTCTCTGTGTTGGAGGAATTGGGAATATGTTCGTGTTTGTCATTGTTTGCTAAGTCCTCTGAAGTCAACTGCTCATTATAAGAGCTTGTAACTTTAGGGAATTCGACCATGGATCCAATTGAACTGCCAGCGTTTGTAGCCTACACTGGGTGTGTAAAGAATCTCCCTCTTAATTGCTTTCAGTAATGAATGCAGAGATCAGGCCGCCCAGAGAGAGGAATGCCGCCATGTCTCAGCAGCATCCTGGCCACACATCGCGACAGATTGGCAATAATCTCTTCTTGACAGGTGCTGGGAAGAGCAGTCATTGCTTTTTCATGGGACACCAACCAGCAATGACTGTGTCTGGCCATGTCCCCAACTCCAAAAGGGCTTATAATGTTATTGAGAAACAGCCTCAAATGCATAAACAAGTCCAGATTTTTTTTTAATCATAGTGAAATACATTTTGAGAAAGGAGATGGTATTTTTGGAATATGGTGCCTTCATATCCTGCCATGATCACCAAATATATGTTGTGTGTGTGTGTGTGTGTGTGTGTGTGTATGTGTGTGTGTGTGTGTGTGTGTGTGTGTGTGTGTGTGTGTGTGTGTGTGTGTTGGGGGGGTGTCTGAAAGTTCCAGGGCTATCAGTTTACTCCTGAGGAATTTGGTCACGGTGCCTTGTTGAAAGAATTACAAGGGGGAGGAGGGGTCAAGTGGTGGCATACATGTTACACTGTGCAAGGCCCCACGTTTGAGCTCCTGGTCCCCACCTGCAGGGGGAAAGCTTTGCAAGTGGTGAAGCTGTATTACTGGTGTCTCTCCTTCTCAGTCATACCCTTCCCTCTCAATTTCTGGCTGTTTCTATTCAATAAATAAGACAAAATTATTATGAAGAAAGAAGGAAGGAAGGAATGAAGGAAGGGAGGGAGGGAGGGAGGGAGGGAGGGAGGAAGACTTATGAGGGACTCTGTGATGAGGTGTGCAAAATTCTAACTTCTTTATTCCATAATGTGAGAGAGAGGCCATGTAAACATGGCTATAAGGTGCAGGGGAGAAAAATGTCCTTATGAAAGCCAAGACAGGTTGGCTAGATTATATATTTCACTTTTTGTTAAGTCCCCCAAGCTGCACCACTCCTGGGCTCACTTCCCATTGGTCCACTGTGATCACCTGTCTTTCCTACTGGGCTACATCTTCCCAGGTGTAGTTATGTCACCCACACCCTCCCCACCTCACGCCCCACTGACTGTCCTACTCCTCACCTGGTGCTGCTTTTAATTTCTCCCCCACAGGTATGGGATAACATTTGATACCATGAAACCAAGGGACCCTGTCCCAGATATGTGGGGTTCCAGGCCTCCTATGCCTGGACCTTTCCTAACAATGGGAAGCTACGGCCACAGGTGACTGACAGGAAGACGGAGACTGGAAACAAACCCAGTGTTCTCCTTGAACTTTCTGCCTTCTTTCCTCCTTCTGCCTTTGTCCTTGTTTTTCCTTCTGCCAGGAAGGTTCCAGACCAGCTCTTTCAAACAGGGTGTCTCCTTCTTTTTAGTCACCATCAGAGAGCCTGCTCTCCACCCCTATCTCTACAGGAACACACCGCCACTCCCTATCCCCCAGTCTGCTCTTAACTAGCCCTCCTCCTCCAGTTTATAATCTTTTTTTAAATTTTTTTATTTATAAAATGGAAACACTGATAAGACCATAGGATAAGAGGGGTACAATTCTATACAATTCCCGCCACTAGAACTTCATATCCCATCTCCTCCCCTGATAGCTTTCCTATTCTTTATCCCTCTGGGAGTATGGGCCCCATGGTCATTATGGGGTGCAGAAGGTGGAAGGTCTGGCTTCTGTAGTTGCTTCCCCGCTGAACATGGTCATTTACAGGTGGATCCATACTCCCAGCCTGTCTCTTTCTTTCCCTAGTGGGACGGGACTCTGGGGAGGTGGAGCTCCAGGACACATGGTAGGGCTGTCTTCCCAGGGATGTATCTTCTGATCCCTTCTTCTCAGGTGGGAGGTCCCAGGCAGAGCCCTAGTGTTTGCCCATCAGGAAGCTACCAGCTCCTGACAGACTGTGGGCATTTATAAAACCCTCAGCTGAACAAGTGATTTGTCAGACTGGGGCATTTTGGTGGAAAGCAGCAGACATGCACTTTGGGAGAGTGGAAGTGAAGGACAATTAGATTTGTTTTTTCTCAAGTGGGGTTGGAAGCCAGGCACAGCAGCTGGCAGAAGAAGGTCCAATGTGGAAGCAGGAGGAGGGCTCACATCTGGGTACAGCTGCTCAGGTGTGCAGAAGGAGGCATCAGGAATCTCTTTGTTTGGCTCCAGATGGAGACATGTAAGCAGAAGCAAATCCAGCAGGAGAGAGAGAGAGAGAGAGAGAGAGAGAGAGAGAGAGAGAGAAGAAGAAGAAGAAGAAGAAGAAGAAGAAGAAGAGGAGGAGGAGGAGGAGGAGGAGGAGGAGGAGGAGGAGGAGGAGGAAGAGAGGGAAAGGTAAAAAGGGAAAGAGTGGAAGGGCAAGAGCTATCAGGAGAGGAAGAGAGTGGGAAAGAGAAAAAAGAGGGAGGGGAGGGAGAGGTAAAGAGAGAGAGTAATTAGAGAGAGAGGGGGAGAGAGAGAAGGGAGTGGGAGAGAGGGAAAGAGAGAGAGAGGGAAAAAGAGAGAAAGAACAGTTATCAAGAGTGAGGGGGGAGGAAAGAGGGAAGGAGAGAATTTACAAGGTCTGTGTCTGTCTTACCAGGAACCCTTCTTATCCCCCATCATTTGTCAGACTACAGAGAACACCAAGGCTCTGATAAGGCCTGAGAGCTAATTGAAACCAATTAGGCTACAGGCAGATAAAGGTCAAGGCTAATTCCTCTCCTCAAGCTTAGTGCAGCTGGGGAACTGGTGCAGTTCTATAACTGGGAGTGGACTGAGGGACAGAGCCTGTGTGAGAGCTATTCTCACCATCCAGAAAGTCTTAGCCCTGGCGGTTCAGATTCTTTATAACCACCTGGACACCCAGACACTCTCTCTGTGAAAGGATTCACCACAGGCAGCCAAAGTTCCTAGAAGTAGATTCTGCTTCACAGAAACAAGTCGAGTCTTCTTGGGGAAAGGTGCACAACTCCTGCTCCTTTGCAGGTGGTCACAGCACCTGGATTCCCCCGGGGGAGATGAGCAGAGGCTTCTAAGGGTATTTGTAGCCCTCTGCCTTTGGGAGGCTTGCATTTCACTGGGTTGGAAAGTTGTGTTCCTAGAAGTGGTTTAGATGGCCTTGTCTTCTGCGAGAATTAAAGGAGAGAAGTGTTGAGGGGAGCAGCTCCCTGGGGCCTTTTGCCTACTCCCTCCCATGGTTCTAGATGACTCCTACATGAAAGGATCACAAAGAGAGATAGTCAGCTATGACAGAGAGAGAGAGAGAGAGGGAAAGCCTCCAAACTCCCCAGACTTCCAGCTTTCCAGTCCCTTGTGGGGAAGGCAGGACCCTCAGGGGAGGAGCTTCAGCCTTTGTCTCCAGGGGTCATATCTGCCTCCATCTGCATGTTGTGGCCTTTGCAGTCAGGGAGGGAGGGAGCTGGGGCAGGAAGTGCAGACACACTGGGCTTCAGGTCCCTCTTCCTGGCTCCCTGCAGGGTGCAGGGTATAGGGGGGAGGGTGCAGCTCTCCCTAAGCTGCCCTCCAACAGGAGGGAATGAAAGGCTGAGAATGGGCAAGCCCCTAGGATAGAGAAGGACAGAGACAGAGAGACACCTGCAGCACTGTTTCACCACTTGTGAAGCTTTTCCCCTGCAGGTGGGGCCTAGCGTCTGGAACCTTTGTGCTTTGTAACATGTGCACTGTGGGTTTTGCCCAGACAACAGAATCCTACTAACCTCAGCTCAGGACACCGCCACTGAACCTTGGGGACATGTCTCACACCATCTCTGCCTCCTGGCATCTCTCCTTTGCTGTGTGATGATAGAAAGAGGTGTCCTCTGGGCCTCCCTGGACCACATGAGAGACAACTAGCCTGTACCGAGAGGCCACTGCACAGTGGATGCGACCATCCTCCCTCTGGGAAGAAGTGTAATCACCACTGTTAGTTAGTGAATTAACTCCCAGAGTGATGCCTATGAGTTCCTGCAAATTCAGTCTGTCTCCTTTAGCTTTCCAGAACGGCTCGATGGAGAAAGATCTCAGCTCACATCTGAGGATGTGGAAGTGGGGTTGGGCTCCATGTCAGCTGGGGGGGGATTTATCTCTGTTATGATGAGAGACTTCTCTGAGTAGGGAGATTGCACAGTGGTAGTACAGGGGAGTTTCATTCAAGGAGCCCCAGGTTCAATCCCCTGCACCATCTTTAGCTGGATCTGACTGGTGCTTTGGTCAAAACTAAGTGACTAAAATAAATAAATACTTCCCAGAAATGATGTAAATTGCTCAACTGGTTGAGCACAAAACTTGCTCCAGGCTCTGGGGCTCCCAATTCCATCCCTGCCTGGGGCCACATGTACTGGAATGGCACTCTGCTCCTGCCTCTCATTCATGTTAAATTCTCTCCACTTCATATTAAATAAATAATGTTTAAGGGGTAGGGTGGTAGCACAGCAGGTTAAATGCACATGGCGCAAAGCCATAGGACCTACCAGTTTAAGGATTCGGATTCCAGTTCAAGTCCCTGGCTCCCCACCTGCAGGGGGGTCACTTCACTAGCAGTGAAGCAAGTCTGCAGGTGTCTCTCTCTCCCCCTCTCTGTCTTTCCCTCCTCTCTCCATTTCTCTCTGTCCTATCCAACAACAACTATAGAGCAGGGGCAACAAAAATGGGAAAAAATGTCTTCCAGGAACAGTAGATTTGTAATGCACGTGCTGAGTCCCAGTGATAGCCCTGGAGGCAAAAAAAAAAAAAAAAAGAAAGAAAGAGAAAAAAAGCTTTTTCAGTGTATTGGGGGGGGGAGGCAATAGCACACCTGGTAGAAGACACCAATTACTATAAGCAAGGACCTGGGTTCAAGCCGCTGCTCTCTCCCCCTGCAACAGGGAAGCTTCATGAGTAGTGAAGCAGGGCTGCAGGTCTCTCTCAAACCAGAAGGGGGCCAGGCGTGACTCATCTAGTTAAACACACACAGTACTAAGTGCAAGCAATGCACCACACAAGGATCCCCCCCCCCCAACCCCTGCTTCTTTTCCCAACCTGTGGGGGGGGGGCACAAGCTGTGAAGCAGGTCTGCAGGTGTCTTTCTCTCTCCCTCTCTATCTCCACTTCCCCTCTCAGTTTCTCTCTGTCCTGTCCTGTAAGATGGGAAACAATGGCTGCCAGGAGCAGTGAATTCGTAGTGCCAGCACTGAGCCCCAGTGGTAACCCTGTAGCAAAATAAAATACAGTACCATTGAAAAATAAAACCAGACTAGTGGAGGGTCATACAATGTAAAGACTAGGACAGAAGCTCCAGTGAGACCAGAGCAAGCATGCACTCTACTGGAGAAGCAACCTCCCCGCCTTGCAGCTCTCGGCTTGGTCATGGAGAGGCGCCTGGTTAATGATCCTCTTGTCTAGAAACGTTGCAGGGAGAGCAGATGTCCATCCCAGCCCTGGGCCAGCAAAGCCAAATCTAGTAGTAGCTGAGCCTGCTCCCATCCCACACAGGTAAACAGAAGCCGTCTGCTGCTACCTGGTCCCATCCAGAAGCTGCTGGGCTTGGTGGGGATACTGCAGACACCTGTGACCTCCTGTCATTAAGACTGAGTGCCCTCCTCATGACAGGGAGTGTCCTCATTCATCACAGGTGTCAACTCTGGTCTCCTCTCTGTGTCCAGCCCAAGACGTGCTGATACCCCATGGAGCCAGCTCAAGCCAAAGCAGCCCTGCAAAGGGGAGTTTCAGGGACAGGCTCTGAAAAATTGATTTTTATCTTTCCCAGCCATGGAGTCTCTGAACTGTCCTCAATCACAGTTTTCTTTCTGTTTTAATAAAGGTTTTATTTATTTATTAATGAGGAAGATGAGAGAGAGAGGACACCTGACATTACTATGGCACATGTGCTGCTGGGGATTGAACTCAGGACCTCATGCTTGACTAGTGCGATAGCCACTGTGCCACCTCCCGGACCACCTCAATCACTTTCCATGAGGCTACTATGGAGACAATTAAGTGTGGCTACCTAGGTATCAGTGTTTGTCCAGAGCAGTGAGAAGGTGCTCTGGGGACTCTAGGATATCCCTCTGCAGAGCTGGGGGAGCCTCCAGGACATGGCGGTAGGGGGTGGGCTGGGGACAGGGTACTGTGGATAGGCCGGCCCAGGACCTCAGCTTTCAAAACCCATTTGCTCCCAGTTCTCCTAGAGGGAGGAGGGAGGGAGGCAGGAGTTTGGCAGAACAAGGAGGTGGGAGTCTCCCCAATCTGAAAAAGACAACTTCCCATCATTACTTAAGGGATTAAATAGACAGAGACAAGACTGGCCAGTCAGACCAGTGTGAGGGTCAGAGTCTTGACAAGGAACGCAGCATCCCTGGGCCCATATGCAGGAGAGAAAGAGGGGAGGGGGAGAGAAAGGGAGAAAGAAGGGGAAAGAGGAGGAGGATGAGAAGGAGGAGGAGAAGAAGAGAGATAACAGAGATGGGGGAGGTAACTGGGAGAGAGGAGAGAAAGAGGAAGGGAGTAGAGAGGAGAGAAGAGAGAGGGGAGAGAGAAAGCAGAGAGATAAAGGAGAGAGTGGGGAATGGGGAAAGAGGACAGAGAGAAAGGACAGACAGGAGAGTGGTGAAAGGAGGGGAGAGAAAGGAAAGAGTAGAAAGAGAGCAGAGAGAGAGAAAAATTCTTGTACACACATTTGGGAAGCTGAACCCAGCACTCTCTGCCTGGGGCCACAAGCACCTTCACACCAACTTTTGAAAAAAGGTAAGAAGAGAAAAGAAAAGAAAAGAAAAGAAGAAAAAAGAAAAGAAAAGACTCTCTCTCTCTCTATCTCCTCTTCCCCTCTCAAATTATCTCTGTATTTCTAATCAAATAGAATGGAAAAAAGAGAGAGTGAGGTGGTAGCGCAGCTGGTTAAGAGCACGTGGCGCAAAGCGCAGGGACCAGCCTAAGGATCCCGGTTCAAGCCCCAGCCTCGCCACCTGCAGGGGAGTCACTTCACAGGCTGTGAAGCAAGTCTGCAGGTGTCTATCTTTCTCTCCCCCTCTCTGTCTTCCCCTCCTCTCTCTATTTCTCTTTGTCCTATCCAACAACAATGACACCAATAACAACAACTATGAAAAACAACAAGGGCAACAAAATAAAATTACAAAAAAATTAAATAAACATAAAAAATTTTAAAAAAAAAGGAAAAAAGAAAAACATTCATTCATACCTAAGATTCTAAGGTATCAGGTTCACCATCGTAAGTCAGAGCTGAGCAGTGTTCTGGTCTTTCTTTCTGTATCTCTTTGATCTCTTTGTCATGAAATAAAGAAAATACATGATTTATAAAAAGGCAGTTCATGTTTTTTTTTTTTTTTTTTTTTTTTTTTACCAGAGCACTCAGCAGCTCTGGTTTATGGTGGTGCTGGGAATTGAACCTGAGACTTTGGAGCCTCAGGCATGAAAGTTTCTTTGCATAGCCATTATGCTATCCCCCACCCCCAGTTTATCTGGGTTTTGTACGCTACGATAGTTACGATAGTAAACTATCTACCACCATCCCATGGACTTGGGGTTGCATTGGGGCAATCGGGGCCAGATTTGTTCCCCACATGTATATACAGAATCCCAACAGAATTGAGGATAAAACATGATTTTCAGGAATTTTAAACTTTATTCAGGAAAACTGAGAATATCCCCATGTTGAGGTATATGTGGGTCAAGAGAGAATGAAAGAGAGGGAGAAAAAGAGAGACAGAGAGAGAGAGAGAGAGAGAGAGAGAGAGACAGAGAGAGAGAGAGCCATGCCTACAGATGTAGCTTATAAACACCCAAACCTGCTTTCACCTGCTTGCTAAACCACACACCTGCTTCTTACTCCCCCCCCCCCCATTTCCTGCTGAACAATTTTCTTCCCCCAGAACATGTGCTGTGTCTTGGTGCAGCAGTGTCTGTGTTCCCCCAGGCATTTCCTGTCATTTCTAACCTCAATACCACCATCCCATGGACTTTGGGTGGGTGGCCATGGGGATTCAGAGCAAGAGAGGTACTTTGTGAATCTGTTGCATGATGGTGGTGTTGTGGAGTGGTTATTGGGCGGTGGGGAGAGATGGGAATCCTCAGTTTTCCCTGTTGTGGGCCAGACACAAATTCTCTTGTGAAAGAATGATAAGAGAACACATGCGATCGTATGTGATTCTGAAATCTTCCTTTACTGAGTTATGAGGTAGAGTTCCTGCACAAGTGACATGTGAGAGAAGAGGAACCTGAGGGACAGGAGGATACCCGAGGGTCCTTGGATGTTTCTTTCTTTCTTTTTTTTTTTTTTTTTTTTGTCTCCAGGGTTACTGCCAGGGCTTGGATCAGGAATCCATTGCTCCTGGAGGCCATCTTTTCCCCTTTTTAGTCCTTGTGGTTGTTTATTGTTGTTATTCTTGCTCTCATTGTTGCTGGATAAGACAGAGAAATGGAGAGAGGAAGGGAAGACATACCGAACGGCCCTGCTTGGAAGTTTCTTTCTTTTAATTTTTTAAAATTGTTTAATTATCTCTGTTTATTGGAGAGAGAGAGCCAGAAATTGAAATGGAAAGGGGAGATGAAGAGGGAGAGAGAAAAGAGACAGACCTGAAGCACTGCTTCAGCACTCGTGAAGCTTCCCCACTCCCTGCAGGTGGGGACCAGGGGCTTGAACCTGGGTCCTTGCACATTGGAACACATGCTCTCAATTAAGTCTGCCACCATCTGGCTCCTGGAAGTTTTCATAAAAGAATTCGAGCTCCCCGTGTAAAAACTGCCCTCTTGTAAAACACCTGGGCCAGCCTCCTGTTGACCAGCAGGGAGCAGCAGGTGTGGTTCCCTCGCCCAGACTCCCCCCAACACTGAGCACCTTTTGTGCTCAAGTTCCGGCTTCCCTTGTGCTCCTGCAATATCCCGGTGTCCAGTCCCCATGTCCCCTGGGTACAAACACGGTGTAACAGTGTCTCTGCTTCCAGGGTCTCACTGCACCTGTCCCCAGCACTGGGGGAGGTGGGGACTGGGGAGAGGGCATTGGAGAAGGGGTGGTAAGGTGTCCACCGGTGCCTTTCAAATAAAGCCTTGAAGTCGGTGTCTCAGCTGAAACCCAGGGAAATACTCAGCCTTCCCAGAGCAGGGGGAGGAGAGGAGGGGGAGGAGGAAGGGGCAGAGAAGGAGGAGCCCAGTGGAGGGAGGGACAGAGCAAGGACCACCAGCCTGGCTCAGAGGATGCCCCATCACACCCACCCCCAGACTCCAGTGTTTAAAGACTCCATCAGTGAGCCAAGAGCAGAGACGCTAATGAAGTCTCTTTAGCATAATAGAAAGTCAATTTTCTTTGTCCCAGGTGAATGTATTGTTTACAGTTCCAGATGGCTGCCAGGCAGTACCTGCAGGAAATGAATGAGGCCTGGGAGCAGGGTATAGGTTTCAGCTCCCCTGGGCATGGGCCTGGCAGCTCCACAAACTGGTTGCAAGAAAGCAGAGAGTCTGCCAAGGGCTGGTTCCTGCTGGGACTCTGCCAGGGTGATGCCTACAGCCTCCTTGCCCCTCTCTCTGGGTGCTCCAGCCCCCACCCCAAGGAAGGGGTTCTCAGGGACCTACTTCCATGTACTAAAGGCAGAACGATGAATAAATACCAGTCCCCCTCCTGCCATCACCCCTCTGAAGTCCTTTTTTTTAAAACATTTTATTTTAGTGAAAGATGCAGAGAGAAAGATGGGGGGAGGGTAGATAGCATAATGCTTATGCAAGCAGACTCTCATGCCTGAGGCTCCAAAGTCCTAGGTTGAATCCCCAGCATCACCATAAGCCAGAGATGAACAGTGCTCTAGTGTAATAAATAAATAAATAATAAATTAATTAATTAAAAGGAGCCCTTTTCAGCTCTGGCTAATGGTGGTGCTAGGGAATGAACCTGGGACCTTGAAGCCTCAGACAGGAGAGTCATTTGCAGAACGATGATGCTGTCTGCCAAGCCCCAGCCCCACCCCGACCCCACCCCTTTAGTCCTTTGAAGTCCCCACTTGAGATTTCACACCTCAAAGTTCACTTCTGTGCCCTCCCCATCTTGAACAGGCCTTCCTTTAGGGGAGAGAAGGACCCACCCTCCACCCCCAAGATCCACAAAGTCACTGTCTCTGCTGCTGATTCAGGGAGAGTCTCCTCTGTCCTCCAAACCAGAGACCCTGCTCCCCGAGGAGGCCCAGAGCCTACTACAGGGATGAGTAGCACTCAAAAACCGGAGGGTGCCCCACTCAGATATGCAAAGAGACAGCAAAATAAGTGGACAAAGTAACCAGCATTTTAGGTTTATTAAATATAGATAGAAGCCCTCACTGGTCAGAGAGATAGCCTGCTGCCTTTTCTCTGATCATATACTTTTTTATTCAGATTTTTATTATTGGTATACAAAATTATAAAATAATGGGTAGAATTCCACACCATTTCTACCACCAGACTTCTGTATCCCCATTCCCTCCATTGGAAACTCAGGAGTTCTCCCAAGGTCATAGATAGGGGCTGACTCTTATCTATCTATCTGTCTATCTATCTGTCGATCTATATCAATTTATTTTATTTTATTTACATATTAATGAGAAACATAGGAGAAAGCCGGGATAGCCTGAGGGTGCTTCTTCCCGAGCAAGTGCTCTCTGGGTTGGAGAGAACTCGACTGGAACCAAGGTAGGCTGCTGCGTGGGAGAGGGATCAGGAACTCGTGCCAAGCTAGCTTCGCAGGAGAGAGACTCTGGGACTCTCGAGCCGGAAGGCAACCCCAAGTGTGTTCAAACAGAAGAGCAGCTGTATATATATATATATATATATATATATATATACTCACCAAGTAGGGTGGAAACAGGATGTGATGTAGAGAGGGTGGAGCGAAAAGAGACTGGTGGAAATCAGGGTGTGTCTAGGAGAGGGGGCAGAGCAAAAAGGGAGTCTGAACCAGTGGGGATTAAACCAATGCCCTGCAGGCATGGCAGTTCTAGTGATTATGTAAAGAGACCGCAGAGTTAAGCAGGGGGAAGCTGGCATACTGCCCAACAGGAGAAGAGAGAAAGAGCCAGACATCGCTCTGGTACATGTGCTGCTGGGGATTGAACTCAGGACCTCATGCTTGAGAGTCCCATGCTTTATCCACTGCACCACCTCCCGGACCACTATACTCCAATTTTTAATGGTTCTTCCTTCACTTCCATTCTAGTTCACCTATTGCTACTTCTGTGCATCCTCCCTTTTTTCCTCTCCTCTTAGAAGAGAAACAGTTGGCTTCCTCTGGTGTTTCCCAGATTCATCTCCATTCCAGTGATGGGATAAAAACAAGTCTCCCTCTGATGGTAGTGCAGCAGGTTAAGCACGTGTGGCCCAAAGCTCAAGGACCAGCGTAAGGATCCCGGTTCAAGCCCCTGGCTCCCCACCTGCAGGGGAGTCACTTCACAGGTGGTGAAGCAGTTCTGCAGGTGTCTATCTTTCTCTCCCCCTCTCTGTCTTCCCCTCCTCTCTCCATTTCTCTCTGTCCTACCCAACAACGATGACATCAATAACAACAACAATAAAACAAGGGTAACAAAAGAAAAATAAATAAATAAAATGAAATAAATCATTTAATTAAAAAAGAAAAAAACAAGACTCCCAGTGGCAGAACTCTGCGTCCAGGTGGAACTGGGGGACACAGAGCCCTCTGAATACTTCCCTTATCATTTATCCCTCTGGGAGTACAGACCAAAGATCTTTATGGAGTACAGAAGGTGGGAGTTCTGGCTTCTGTAAGTGCTTCTCAGTTGCACATGGGCGTTGGCGGGTAGACCCATGCCCCCAGCCTGTTTCTATCTTTCCTTCGTGGCCACCCAGGCAGCGGGGACAGATCTTTTTTATTTTTTATTTTTGTTTTTGCTTTTTCTTTTTTCAGAGATTCAGTTAGCAGATGTGTATCTTTTGAGATCTCTCTCAGAATGTGTAGGAGCCCACTGTCAGCCTGTGTGCTTGCGAGTGACTTAACCTTGGGCATTTTCACGGGGCTGTCGCTCTTCTGTAGGCCTGGCAAAGCTTATTTCCGATGTTGTGACACAGCACATCCCACCCTTCCTGTCTACAGTGGGTCACATCCCTGTCTCCCCTCTCAGCTACTCTGTGCTCTCAGGAGTGCTCTTGATGTGAGGAAAACACTGAGTCCAGCTCTGACCAAGACAGCTGAAAGAGGATCACAGAAAAGCCAGATTTGGTGGCACCAGCTTTGACATGGAGAGTAATTCTCTTGTTACTGCTTGAAGCTGTTGGGAGTGGGGAAACAGCTAACTGGGGCCTCTGCTCCCCATTTCCCTCATGGTGGGGGGGGGGTGAATTTAGACAGACTCCTACATGGAAGAATCACAAAGAGAGACAGCCATGTTCCAGGGAGAAGATGAACATTGACTGGGAGAAAGTAAGGACAGAAAAGGAGAGGAAAGTACAAACCATGTTGGCGTGTGTGTGTGTGTGTGTGTGTGTGTGTGTGTGTGTGTGTGTGTGTGTGTGTGGTGGGGAGTGAGGGGTTGGGGGGTGGGGATGGAGAGAAAGGCCCTAGCCCTGAGCCTCCCAGTCTCCCCAGCTTTCTAGTCCCTTCTGGGGAAAGCAGGACCCTCAGGGGAGGAGCTTCAGCCTTTGTCTCCAGGGGTCACATCTACCTCCATCTGCATGTTGTGGCCTTTGCAGTCAGGGAGGGAGGGAGCTGGGGCAGGATGTGCAGACACACTGGGCTTCTGGCCCTGCCTTTGGGCCTTGTCCTGACTGCCTGCAGGGTGCAGGGTGCAGGGTGCAGGGTGCAGGGAGAGGGTGCTGCTTTCCCTAAACTGCCCGCCCCCAACACCAGGTGATTGAGTGAAGGTGAATTGTGATCATAGGAAAAACCTGTCTGCATTTTCAGAGTAGTGACACCCAGGTGTCTGCTCTGAGGTGCCAGTGAGTGACCAGCATCTTCCTTGTGCCTCCAGGGACCTAGGTGAGGTGACTCCAGCTTGCCTGTGTCCTGTTCCTGTTGTGGGCACCACACCATTGTTAAGGGAGGTGAAATTCCCAATTTTCTCCTTGTGGGTTCCTTGCAAATTCTCTTCAAAGAATCTTAAGGGATCTTACAGGATAGGTATGTGATTCCGAGTCTCCTTTTATTAAGTTAGGAGGTAGAAATTATACAGAAGTGGATGTTAGAGAGTTAGTTCAGCCCAGGGATAGGGCTAGAGGAGGGCCTGGGTAGGCTGCCAGAAGAAAAGGCCTTTCTGTGCAATCCCACTCCTCTTAAACCTTATTCAGGTCACACCTGGGCCAGCCTCCTACTGGGCAGCAGGGAGCAGCAGGTGTGGTTCCTTCATCCAGACTCCTCCCACACTGAGCCCTTTTTGTGCTCAAGTTTCGGCTTCCCTTGTGCTCCTGTAATATCCCGATGCCGATGCCCCAGTACCCATGTCCCCTGCCTGCAAACATGGTGCAACGAAGGGTCTGTAGTCTCCAGGGTCTCACTGGACTCCTGTGATATCCTCATACAGCATGGTGAGGATGATCAATGCCCTCCACCTGCTCGGGCACTTCCAGCCTGCTCCCAGGACCCTCTGAAAGGAGTCAAGGGCTCGCTCATGTGCACAATTAATAAGCAATAGGAGACAGCCAGGGCACCATCAAGGGTGAACCTCAGTGTTCTGAAGATAAACCAGGATGGGGGCATAGCACAACCCTCCTCCCCAACACACACACACACACACACACACACACACACACACACACACACCATGCAGCCCAGGGGCCACCTCCCACCAGACACAGGCACCTGGCCTCCTTCTCCAGGGCTCTTGCCTCAGACCTCGCTGAAGTCATAAGAGCAACTGAAGCATAGCTTGTGTAGGCAAGAGGATTGTGCATTTGGCTCTGAGATCAAATCCCGAATCTGATGTGTAGAGCAGAACGTGGTCACAGTGGGGTTGGATATGGTCCTACACAAGTGACTCCACCCGTGTGACAGTCCATAAGCCTTTCAGACCAGACCTGCGCAAGCATGTAAAATGGGAATTGTGCAAGATAGCTCCAAGGGTGTTATGAGAATTAAGAAACACGTAAAAATGGGGTTGGGTGCTGGCAGTCCTGTCTGAGGGCACACATTACTGCACACAAGAACCCGGGTTCAAGCTCCCAGTCCCCACCTGCAGAGAGAAAGCTTCACGGGGCCTACCAGTGGCACACCTGGTTAAGCGCACATAGTACTGAGCTCAAGGATCTGGGTTTGAGCCCTCCTCTCCCCACCTGCAGGAGGAACACTTCATGAGCCATGAAGCAGGTCTGCAAGTATCTTTCTTTCTCTCCCTCTCTTTCTTTCTCTTTTGTAATAGCACTCTCTTTTTAACTTTTTTATTGTCTTTATTTATGTATTGAATAGAATCAGAAGTTGAGAGGGAAGGGAGAAATAGAGAGGAAGAGAGGCAAAGAGACACCTGCAACACTGCTTCACCACTCGAAAAGCTTTCCCTTGCAGGTGGGGACCCAGGCCTTGAACCTGGGTCCTTGAGCATTGTAACATGTGTGCTCAACCAGGTGCACCACCACCTAATCCTAGTATATATCTTTCTTTATCCCATCCTATCTCCCCCATCTCTCTCAATTTCTCTTTGTCTTATCCAATAAAAATATAAGAAAATGACTGCTAGGAGCACTGATTTGTATCTCTGGTTACCCAGAGATAACCCTAGAGAGGAGAGAAAGAGAGAGAGAGATTCACAATTAGTGAACTTCCGCTCAACTTCCCTCTGTTTCTATTCAATTTTTAAAAAAGCATATATATATATATACGTGTGTGTGTGTGTGTGTGTGTGTGTGTGTGTGTGTGTGTCCATTAAAATGTTTGCTAAATACTAACTGGCCCATAAGAACAAAAGTCTGGGCGGGGGTAGATAGCATATGGTTATGCAAAGAGACTCTCATGCTCTAGGCTCCAAATCCCCTGCACCACAATAAGCCAGAGTTGTGTAGGGCTCTGGTGTTTCTCTCTGTGTGTTTCTCTCTCTGTAGCTCTCTCAAAAATAAAATAAATAAAATACTTTAAAATAAAGAGGGGGGGGAGAGGGAGAGAGAGAGAGAGAGAGGAGAGAGAGAACAAAAGAAAGTTTGCGAAATGAAAAGAAGACAGAGTTGTGGGCTGTTTCCAGTTCATCAACAGGAAAAAGCCAGAGATAGTGGGGTTATCAGAGGAACTCAGGGCTCCGTTGCCTCTGGCCTTGTCCAGTGAGTGTGGTGCTGGGGAGCCTGGGGTGACAAATCATCATAGACCCACATGTGAAAGGGTTTGTCACGACCCAGGGAGCAACCTGCCTGGCTGAGTGCGCGCGCGCACACACACACACACACACACACACACCATAGCACACAATATCCCGGGTTCAAGCTCCTAGTCCCCACCTGCAGTGTGTGTGTAAGCTTCAAAAATGGTAAAACCGTGCTCTAGTCTATCTCTCTCTGTCTGTATCCTCTTCCCTCTCAATTTCTCTTTATATGTCCAAAATGAATTAATCAATTAAAATAAAATCATTTGAAACAACTTGTGGACAGGTCAGTGTATTCCAGGAGGCCAGCCACAGAGAGGTTCCCAGAAGGTGGGGAACAGGTGACAGGTAGGGTCAGAGTTGGAAGGAAGACAGGAGTCCTCCTTGTGGAGAGTCATGAGGTCTTCAGTGCAAGTGGGAAGGCCCCAGGTCTAATGGAGAAGAGAGCTGATATCCTGATTCAGTGAGGAGAGCCGATTATCCTGGAGGCAAAGAAAGAGTGAGACCATTAGAACACAGAGCCAAAGTGGGCCATCCCTGTCAGGGGCCCATGTCCCGTCCTACTGTGGCACAGATGCATGGGCGTGACATTTTCAATTCCAGGGTTCAGCCTATTCTCCTTATTCTTGCCAGGGGTAGCCTCAGTCTGCTGGCTGCCCTGGGGTGGGTTTAAGGGCTAGATGTAATGATCACACCAACTGAAAATGAAGCCAAGCAGTATAGCATGCACAGGTCCCCTCAGTTCATTCTGGAGTGATACACGTAAAGAAAGAAAGAAAGAGAGTTGAGGGGTTAGGTGGTGGCGCACCAGCTTAAGCCCACACAATACAGTCTGCAAGGCCTCAGGTTCAAGTCCCTGGTCCCCACCTGCAGGGGGAAAGGTTCAGGAGTGTTGAAGCAGGGCTGTAGGTGTCTGTCTGTCTCTCTCCCTCTCTATCTTCCACTTCCCTCTCAGTTTCTCTCTGTCTATATCCAATAATAATAAAGTAAAAAATATTTTAAAAGAGTACTTAAAGGGAGAGAGAGAGAGAAAGAGAAAGGGAAGGAAGGGTGGAAGGGAAAAAGATGTGCCCTCGAGTGATCTCAGTCTGCCTGGCTGCCCACACCACGGCCAAGTCATATGAGTCAGGCATAATAGCATTTTGCCAACATCAAAAAGATCCCAGCCCTGTGTTCCCACTATTAAGCTTTCTCTTCCTGATTTTACCTGGAGACTGCCACTCAGCCATTAATTCATTAATATGAAATCACTAAGAAAAATATCTCTGAACTGGCTGGATGCTTTAAACCATCAGAATTACAATAAATTATAAGACCACAGCAGCCAGCCCTGGCTTCCTGGAGTGTGTATTTTGGCCAAAAGCCTAACACCAGCCAATCAAACTTTTGAGAAAGTAAGCAAAGGGAAGTCTTAGCTGCCCAAATAGAAATTAGTGAAATGGTGACCAATAAATGGGAAATAAGCTTCATGTCACATATCTCTGAATGCACATTAATGTAATACATATTTAATTTCCCCTTAGGGGGAAATGAGACCTCTGGTTAAGAATCAGTTGCCTTTTTAAAGATGGGTCCCTTCTTTAGAAATCACTTAAAAAACTCTTATCCCCAGCACTCAACTGAGTGATGATTTTGCCCAGCTGTTAGCCCATTTAACTAAGTTTTTACAGGATCTGGGTGAAGGAGCCCTTACTCCCAGTTTACTTTTGAGGAAACTGAGTTCTAAAGGAAATTAAGAAATTTATTCAGCTGGGATGTGACAGTGGGAACCTTTCAGTGGTTTTTGTTTGTTTGTCTGTTTGCTTCTTTCACTATTTTCCACTATTCCAGAAATCAAGTTGCCTCTTAGTGGAGCTTAAGCTCACTTATGTGCACTCAGAAGACTGACATCTAGTTACTGCATTGCTCTTCCTTCTGAAAAGCTGGCATTTGTGGGGTCCAGAGCCTCCCCTTCTCCCCTCCCCCTTCTCCCCTCCCCTTCTTCTCTCCCTCTTCTCCCCTCCTCCTTCTCCCCTCCTCCTTCACCCATCCTTTCCCCCTTCTTCTCCCCCTCCTCCCCTCCCTCTCCTCTCCTCCTCTCCCCCTCCTCTCCTCCTCCTCCTCACATCTTATTAGCTTCCAGGATTACTGCTACAGCTGGCACTACAAATCCACTGCTCCTGATAGCCATTTTTTTTATTGGGTAAGACAGAAAGAAAGAGAGAGGAGAGGGAGATAGAGAGGGAGAGAGAAAGACACCTACAGGCCTGCTTCAATGCTTCCCCCCTGTAGGTGGCGGGCAAGGGCTCCACCGGGCCCCTTGCACAGGTCCTTATGATTTGTATTATGTGTGCTTAACTTTGTATTATGTGCGCTTCTTTCTATTTTCTGTTTTTAATAAACCACTCTTGTTTTTCTTTTATCTTTATTTGCTGTACTGCACCAAAGTAGAAGACTCTGGGGTGGTGGGGGAGGGCTCAGGTCCTGCAACATAATGGCTGAGGACATAGTGGGGATTGTGTTGTTATGTGGAAAACTGGGAAATGTTATGCATGTACAAACTACTGTATTTACTGTCAACTATAAAACATTAATCCCCCAATGAAGAAATTTTAAAAAAAGCTTTATGTGTTTATTATTGGGTAGAGACAGAGGGAAATTGAAAGAGGAGAGGGACCTTGAGAGGGAAAGAGACAGAGGACTCCTGCAGCCCTGCTTCACCACTCTCAAAGCTTTCCCCCTGCAGGTGGGGACCAGGGATTTGAACCTGGGTCCTTGTGCACTGTAGTGTGTGCACTTAACCAGGTGCACCACCATGTACCCTGCAGTTGGGGGTGTTTCTGATTTAGCTGCATAACATTCACATCTTGCCTATATTAATCCTTGAAAACCTGGTCTCCTGCCACCTCTTGGTTTCAGTAATATCTTCTTTGGCTCCCAAATTCATAAGACTCTATGGGTGTAAAAATCCAGCACTAGCTACTCTGAATATTTTCCCATCAAGATTAAACAATTAGAGTCCAGGGGGCCAGGTGGTGGGGACCCTGGTCAAACACACATGTTACAATGTGCAAGGACCTAGGTAGGAGCCCCTGGTTCCCACCTGCAGGGTAAAGCTTTGCAAGTGGTGAAACAGTGTTGCAGGTGTGTCTCTGTCTCTCTCCCTCTCTATCTCTCCCTTCCCTCTCGATTTCTGATTATCTCTATTCAACAAATAAATAAAGATGATACAGGGGAAAAAGTACGTCTTTAACAAGCAGAGTCCACAACCGGACTAAGGCTGGCGATTCCATGCAGAGAGTGCACCCAGGACATTGCTTCTGCATGGAGCCCAAAGGCATAGTCCACACCTGTGCATCGAGGGGAAAGGGGAGGGGCCGGAAAGCAAGTCTACCATCCACAGCACGCTTCTGTGTTACTCCCGGGCCTCCTGTGTGTGAAAAGCCTGTTTCCTGGGCCAGTTCATGTACTTCCCTTGTCTGCCACTCAGTTGTGTTCCACAACCCATTGAGCTGTGATTGTAGCATTCAGATTCCCATTTAGAATGGATCCTGTCCCCGGGGGAATCATCAAATGGCCTACTTTCCAGGAGCAAGCAGGGCATCAGAAACGCTCCCTCCCGTCAACACCTCACGTAATCATGGAGCACCTCTAGTCTTCACATAGGCACTGCACACTCATGCCCTGCACAATAGATTTCAGTCTTGGGGATTTCCTTTCCCGGTACCGCCCTGATTCTGTGTCTGGTCGAGTGACACCTCCCATCGTAAACATTCTGGATTAGGGATGAATCCTGATGCAGGCTGGGGTGTGTGTCCCATGGAAGGGGAAGCCAGCTGATCACACCAGTGTGCTCATTCAGTGGTGGAAAATTAGGGTTTCTGGCCCAAAGCTCAGAGAGGGAAGGATTTCTTTTCTTCTTCCTTTTATTAGTGATTTCATACTGACTTATAAAATCATGAAACAACAGGGGTATAATTCCACATTATTCCCACAACCAGAATACTGTGTCCCTGGCCCCATTCCCACCACTGGAAACTGCAGTAGTTCTCCCAAGGTCACAGATATAAGTTGACTATTATTTCTATAACCTTTTTTTTTGCCCATTTTTTTCCTGCAGTTCTGCCTTCTCTTCCTTTCTTTTTTTTTTAAGTTTTTAAAATTATTATTTATTTATATATCGTTGGGTAGACACACAGAGCAAATGAAAGGGGAGAGGAAGATAGAGAGGGAGAGAGACACCTGCAGCCCTGCTTCACCACTCGTGAAGCTTTCTCTCTGTAGGTGGGGACTGGGGTCTTGAACCCAGTTCCTTGTGCACTTAATCAGGTGCACCCCATCACCGGACCCCGCCTTTTCTTCCTTTCTAAGCCACACTCACACCTTTTTCTACTTCCAAACGTCCTTCCTTTTTTCATCTACTCTCTCTGGATGCTGATGGAATTGGACTTCGGAGCTCTGGTCATTTTCCTCTCACTTTTTTATTTTTTAATGAATAAACATATCTGCTCATCATTCAAGCTTATTTTTGTGAGTGGTGGGTATAACATTTTTTTTTCTTTTTGTGCCTCCAAGGTTATCCCTGGGGCTTGGTGCCGGCCCCAAGAATACACTGCTTCAGACCTCCACTTTTTCCTTTGTTTTTTTTCAAACTTTATTCAGTGGGGCAGAGGGAAATTGAGAGAAGAAACAGAAACAGAGAGAGAGAGAGTAAGAAAGACAGACACCTGCAGGCCTGATTTACTGCAGGTGGGGACTGGGAGCTTAAACTCAGGTACTGTGTGAGCTTAACCAGGTGTGCCACAGCTGCCCAGACACCTGGCACCCGTCCTCCCCCCAACCGGTGCTTTGCACGTCAGTCTCCTTAATTCCCGTATTTCCCTGAATTCCTAGAAACTCATACAGACACTGGTTCCATTTTTTACATGAATGAATGTTATGTGGATGAGGTTTGTTTTAAATGAGTTCTAAAGAAAGGGCCAATTTGAAAAACAGATGGCTGAATCTGAACATTGATCAAAAATCTAGTTATTGGTAAGGGAAATCGGGGACTTATTTCATTAATCCATGTTCAGAAGGAGGGCATGAAACTTACTTCTCTGTACCATTTTCATTAGGGACTGAACCAATTTGCGTCGCCACCAACACCGTGTGAGTGTGGAAGTGTCTTTTCTCTCCACTCCCTAATCAAGGCATATTGTCTCCAGTCTTTTTGAGAAGGTCATTGCCATTGCTGTAAAATGATCCCTCCATTAGAGTTGCATTTCCCTAATAATAATCAATGGTACTCTGCACTTTTTGTGTGTGAATCTGCTGGGTGTGTTTGGCTAAGTATCTATCCACTTGTTCTGCCCAGTGTTTGATTGGGTTGTTTGTTTGTGTCCTTTCCCACATTTTTGAGTATTTGAGTGCTACCTCCTGGCCAGAAGTATGGGTCAGTGTTTATCACAGTCAGTCCGTTGCCTTTTATATTTTTGTGATCCTTTGATTCATGGCACAGAAGCTGTATAGTTTGATATGTCCTTTTTATTTTTTTTTCATTTTTGCTTTTCTCTCTCTTGCTATTGGAATCAAGCCCCTGAAAATATCTCTGGGGGTTGTCAAAGGGCTAAAGCGTTTGTGTTTTATTGTATGAATCTTTATTTATTTTTATTATCTTTATTTATTAGGTTGAGACAGTCAGAAGTCAAGAAGGACGAGGGAGATAGAGAGGAAAAGAAACAGAGAGACAACTGCAGCCCTGCTGTGCCACTTGCAAAGCTTTCTCCCTGCAGGTGGGGACCGGACTCTTGCTCACTGAATGTGTGCCCTCAGCCAGGTGCACCGCCTGGCCCCTGTGTGAGTCTTTATGGTTTGGGGTTGAACTGACTTTTGTGAATGAGGTAAAGCAGTCATCCAGCTTGATTTTGTTTGTCTAGGCTTCCCAACAGCCTTCATTGAAGATACGGTCTTTACTTCATGGTATAGTCTGGCTCCATTGCCAGTGTTTGAACTTTTTATATTTATTTATTTATCTTTATCTATTTATTGGACAGAGACAGCCAGAAATTGAGAGAAAGTGTGGAGCGGATAGATAGAAAGGAAGGAAGAGAGAAAGAAAGACACCTGCAGCACTGCTTCACCGTTCACAAAACTCCCCCTGCAGGTGGGGACTGAAGGCTTGAACCCGGATCCTTGAGCATTATAACATGTGCGCTCAACCAAGTGTGCCACCACCCGGCCCCCTTTGCAATATATTGTCTGTTCACGTGTTTGGGTTTACTCCTGGGTTCTCAGTTCTACCCTACAAGTTCGTATGTTTATATTCCTGTACACAGTCGCTTTGAATACTAACCCTTTGTAGTCTAGTTAGAGGCTGAGGAGGATGACTGGTTTCCTTCTTGGAATTGCTCTGGGTACTCAGGGCCTTCTGTGGTTCAACAGAGACTTTAGCATCATTTGCTCTAGTTTCAGGAAAAAAAAATACCACTGGTGACTTAATAGGGATTTCACTGTCACCATGTATTATTTTAGCTGAGAAGATAGTATAACAATGCCAGGTTATCTCTCCTGCAGACATGGAATATCTGTTCTGTTCTTTGAGTCCTCTATTTCCCTGAAGGATGTCTTAACAATTTTGCATGTATAGGTCTTTCACCTCTGTTACGAAGTTTGGTCCCAGTTAATTTATTCTTTTTGATGTTACTGTATATGAGAGCACTGTATTCATTTCCCTTCTAATTTATAGTTTGCATCAATAAATGCTACTGAATTTTGCCTATTGATCTTACACCCTGCCACATTATTATAATTGTATTATTTATAATAGTTTTAGTAAGACCTTTGGAATCTTTAATTTATATTATCAGATCATCTGGAGATACTAATAGTGTTGTGTCTTTTCCATTTTTCCATTAATCTATCTTCTTCTTTTCCAATTGCTTTTATTGTCATTTCCAGCACTGCATTATACAGTGGTGGCCGGCATAGGAATCCTTGGGAGAGGGAGCTAGAATGATAGTTAAGGAAATAAACTCTCATGCCTCAGCCTTCCAGGTACCACGTTCAATCCCTGGTACCACCATAATCCAGAGCTGAGCAGTGCACTGGTTAAGATAAACAAATAAATAATTAAAAAATAGATTGAATTTAAAATAGAATAGAAATATTTTTTATTTTTCCTTATCTTAGAGGGAAAGCTTTCAGTTCATCATCACTGAGTATGCTAGGGCTGGGTGGTGGCACACATGTTATCATGCACAAGGACCTGGGTTCAAGCCCCGGGTTCCCACCTGTATGGGGAAAGCTTCACAAGTGATGTAGCAGTGCTATAGTTGTTGAATCCCAGTTCGAGCCCCCGGCTCCCCACCTGCAGGGGAGTCGCTTCACAGGCGGTGAAGCAGGTCTGCGGGTGTCTCTCTCTCCCCCTTAATGTCTTCCCCTCCTCTCTCCATTTCTTTCTGTCCTATCCAACAATGATGACAACAATAATAACTACAACAATAAAGCAACAAGGGTAACAAAAGGGAATAAATAATTAAAAAAAAAAAAGAAATAACACTACACTACACTACACTACAGTGCACAGAGTGTCAGGTTCAAGCCCCTGGTCCCCACCTGCAGGGGAAACACTTCGTAAGTGATAAATCAAGGCTGTGGCTGTCTCGCTATCTCTCTCCCTCTCTATCTCCTCCTCCCCTCTCAATTTCTCCCTGTCTCTATCCAATAATAAATAAATGAATTTTTTAAAGCTGGAACAACTCTGATGGCTTCTCAACATAATCCTAGGTTGTGTGGGGGGTGGGTGGGGTGGGGGTGGCAGCCATCTTTTCCCTGGAGGGAATAAGTACGAGGTGTCTCAGTACCACTGGGTCTCTGGAAGAGCATCTCTTCTTCCATCTTGCTCCCACAGGGATCATCGGACTCCCAGTGGGTGGATGGAGTTCAGCTCAGCAAGGGGGCGTTGACCATGCTGTCACTGTGAACTATTTCTCAGCAGCCTGTGGGTCAGGCTTCCTTGGGGGTCATCACTGAACCTGGAGATCATTGCTGTCTACCAATGCACTCTGGGTCAGAGTCTTTGAGAATGGGGTCTCCTCAGTCCTTCTTAAGAAGAGTTGTGGGGAAAAAATTTAATTCGTTATTTAATAATGATTAACAAGATTGCAAAGATAACAAGGGTACAGTTCCACACAGTTCCCACCACCAGAGTTCCATATCCCATCCCCTCCATGGGAAGCTTCCTTATTCTTTATCCCTCTGGGAGTATGGACCAACATTCTTTATGGGGTGCAGAAGGTGGGAGGTCTGGCTTCTGTAACTGCTTCTCTACTGCACACGGGTGTTGGCAGATTGATCCTTATCCCCAGCCTGTTTCTATCTTTCCCTATTGAAGTAAGGCTCTGGAGAGGAGAGGTTCTGGGGCAGATTGGTGAAGTTCTCTGTCCAGGAAGGTCAGGATGGCATCATGGTAGCATTTGCAACTTGGTGGCTGAAATGTATGTTTGTTTGTTTGTTTATATTATTGGATAGACACAGAGAGAAATTGAGAAGGGAGGGGAAATAGAGAGGTAAGGAGACAAAGAGACACCTGCAGTCCTGCTTCACTGCTTGTGAAACTTTTCCCCTGCAGGTGGGGATCAGGGGCTTGAACCCGGGTCCTTGTGCACTGTAGTGTGTGCACTTAGCCAGGTGCGCCACCACCTGCTCTCTCACAGCTGCTTTACAAGAGGCTCTTCTGAATGAAAGAATCCACCTATCCACTCAGCCAGTCAGCCATTCAGCTCCCCTTTCACATATTCACCATCTCTGGGGGTACACAGGACCTTTGTAGATTGTCAATCATGTGAATCAAAAAATTATAACAAAGAAATTAAAAATATTTTTTTTACCTCCAGGGTTATGGCTGGGGCTTGGTGCCTGCACTCTGAATCCACTGTACCTGGAGGCCATTTTCCCCATTTTCTGTCCTTGCTGTTACCATTGTTGTTGTCATTATTATTGTTGTCATTGCTGCTGTTGTTTTGGTTGAACAGGACAGAGAGAAATGGAGAGAGGAGGGGAAGACAGAGAGGGGGAGAGAAAGACAGACACCTGCAGACCTGCTTCACCGCCCTGAAGCAACTCCCCTGCAGGTGGGGATAAAAATGTTTTATTTATTTGCTATTGAAAAAGATAGGAGAAGAGAGAGAAAGAACCAGACGTCACTCTGATACATGTGTTGCCGGGGACTGAACTCAGAACCTCATGCTTGAGAATCCAATGCTTTATCCACTGCACCTCCTCTGGGGCCATTTTTTTAATGACTTTATTAAATTATTGATGAGAAAGGTAGGAGGAGAGAGAGAAAGAGAACAGGAGTTCAAGGCAGAGAGGGTGAAATGGAAACTACAATGTCACTAGGAAGGGCCAGTTAATTCAAAAGCCAAGGTGGATGTAGGCACAGCAAGCTGATTTATTTTTATAAAGAAGTCCTCCTGCTTCAGTGGTCATCACAAAGCTTGTGGGGATGGGGAGCTTGGACCCAGATCTCCTGGCATGGTGATGTTTGCTCTCAACTGGGGCCACTGCCACCTGGCTCTGGAAAAGCAAGATTATATTCAAATGCTAGCAGCCTACGAAGATGACAGACTGGTGTTTGAAAACAAGCAACCTGTCTGAGCCTCAAGCCAGGATCTGGGATTTCTTTTTCTTTTTTCAATTTTTTATTTATAAAAAGGGAACAGTGACAAAACCATAGGATAAGAGGGGTACAACTTCGCACAATTCTACCACCGGAACTCTGTATCCCATCCCCTCCCCTGATAGCTTTCCTGTTCTTTAACCCTCTGGGAGTATGGACCCAAGATCATTGTGGGGTGCCGAGGGTGGAAGGTCTGGCTTCTGTAATTGCTTCCCCCCTGAACAAGGACGTTGACAGGTGGATCCATACTCCCAGTCTGCCTCTCTCTTTCCCTAGTGGGGAAGGGCTCTAGGGAAGCGAAGCTCCAGGGCACATTGGTGGGGTCACTGTCCAGGGAAGTCTGGTCGCATCCTGCTAGCATCTGGAACCTGGTGGCTGAAAAGAGAGTTAACATACAAAGCCAAACAAATTGTTGAACAATCACTTCACCGAGAAGGGCCCCTCTCCAGAGCCTTAGCACACAGGGGACTTAACTGCAGCGAAGGTGATGTGTCCGGAAACCAGCTGCTCTGGCTGGGTTGTGTCCCCTTTTCTTCATGGAGGAAACTGGGGCTCAGAGAGGTCACGTTGCTCAGGGCATGGTCAGCACTGCTCTGATCAGACCCGGGATTCCAGTCCAGGTCTGTCTGCCTAGCTGCCTGCATTTGCCTGACACAAAAGGGTGGATTTGAGCTGGCTTCACGCGTTCCAAGGCTTCTGGCTCCTGTAGAGGGATGTCCTGAGGCTGCCACCCCACTCACACACTCCCTCAGCACTGCTCCACCTGGACTCGAACTCCTGCAGCCTCCTCTTCCTCCTCCTTCTCTTCTCCTCCTCCTCTTCCTCTTTCTCTTCGTCCTCCTCCTTCTCTTCTTCCTCTTTACTCTCTTTTTCCTTCTCCTTCCCCTCTTCTCGCTCCTCTTCCTCATTCTCTTTCTCCTCTTCTTCCCCTTTTTCTTCTTCACCCCCTCCTTTTCCTCTTCCTTCTCCTCTTCCTCCTCCTTCTTCTCCTCCATCTCTCCCACCTTCTCTTCCTCCTTTCTCCACTTCTCCTCCTTCTCTCCTTCCTCCTCCCTCTCTTCTTTCTCCTCTTGCTCCTTTTCCTCATCTTATTCCTTCTCCTCCTCCTCTCCCTTCTCCTTCTCTTTTTTGCCCCCAGGGTTATCACTGGCACAGTGCCAGCACTAGAAATCCACCATCCCTAGTGGCCATTTTTTTTTTCATTTTATTGGACAGGACAGAGAGACATTGAGAGGGGAGAGGGAGAGAAGGATACACACCTGCAGACTTGCTTCACTGCTCCTGAAGTGTCCCCCTGCCCCCACAGGTGGTGAGCAATGGGGTGGGGCTCAAACCAAGATCTTTGCATGGATCCTTGCACTTCGTATTATATGCACTTAACCAGGTGCACCGCTGCCCGCCCCTTTGATACTTTTTTTTAGTAATCATCTTCATTTATTCATTGGACAGAGACAGACAAATTAAAAGCATAGCGGATAATAGAGAGGGAGAGAGACTGAGAGGCACCTGCAACACTGCTTCGCCACTCGCAAAGCTTTCCCCTTGCAGGTGAGAGGACTGAGGGCTCGAACCAGGGTCCTTGTGCACTGTAACATGTGCGCTCAGCCAGGTGCGCCACCATCCAGCCCTTCATCTTGATGTTCTTGTCCTCTCTGAGTTTCTCCTCACTTCTCATACAGAGAAGACCACCTGCTCTGGATCTGAACATCAGGACCCCAACAGCTAGTTACAGTCACTGTAACTTCCCAAGAGGCTGGGGGGGTGTCTGTGGGAGCCTTTCCTGCATCTCTAGGTGACTTCTCTGTCCTTCTGCTACACGGACCAATGGGTTGTCAGACACATTCACCACACTCAAGGCCTTGGGCTTCATCTTCAGTACCACATTGGAACCCATGCGGGGAGCTCCCTGGAGGGTAATGCAGGGCTGTGGGGGTCTCTCCTTTCTCAGCATCCAGAGAGAGATAGGGCTGTGGAGACTCTCCTCTCTCAGCACCATGCTCAGCACCCAGGGGGCGCCATGGAGGGTGGGCAGGGCTGTGGGGTCTCTCCTCTCTCAGCACCATGCACAGGACCCAGGGAGCCCCATGGAGGGTGGGCAGGGCTGTGGGGTCTCTCCTGTCTCAGCACCATGCACAGCACCCAGGGGGCCCCATGGAGGGTGGGCAGGGCTGTGGGGTGTCTCCTCTCTCAGCACCATGCACAGCACCCAGGGAGCCCCATGGAGGGTGGGCAGGGCTGTGGGGTCTCTCCTGTCTCAGCACCATGCTCAGCACCCAGGGGGCGCCATGGAGAGTGGAGAAGGGCTGTGGGGTCTCTCCTCTCTCATGGACAGCACCCAGGGAGCTCTGTGGATGGTAGAGCAGGATTCTATAATCTTTCTCTCTCTCTCTTTCTCTCTTTCCTTCCCTCCCTCCATCTCTCTATTTCTCTTTCTCCTTCTTTTTCTCATTCCCCTTTTTCATCTCTCCCCTCTTTCTCTTTCAAAACTGAAGAAGAGAAAATTGGGGCGAGGAGACTGCTCTGCAGTGTTGTATATTCATGAGGTCACAGTTCCTTTCTCGGGCACCACGTAAAGGGAAATATAAATACATCCAGGAACCAGCTAGGTGATCCATCCTTTGAGCGGTGCCATCCCCAAGGAGCCAGTGGGCAGCCCCAGCAAGCACTCTCACCACCCCAGGGAGCCCCTGCCCTGAGGGAAGAACCACCTTGGCCAATATTCATCGAGTGGAGTGTCTCTTTAGTGATTGACTGCCACTTTCCAAGCTGCCTGGCTGGAATCAATGGGAGACTTAATGAAGTGAGAATGGAATCGATATGTCGTTCCCACCGGTGAGAGAGACTTGCACAGCCCATGCTCAACTGCCGGCTTCCCCCAATGCCAAAGGATAAACAGGCCGGGCCAGCTCGACCGCCCCCCACCCCAATCTGGAGGAGGCCTGGCCTGTTTTTATGTTCTGTGCAGCCTCACACGTGCGTGAGTTCCTCATGCCAGGACACCTTTCACTCAGTGACACAGAGAGCAAGGGAGAGAGACACCCCAGTTAGCAAACATCTCCTTATGTCCAGGGCTGGGGCCTAGACACACAGGGCAATGTAGGTGCCCTACCTGGTGAGCTGTGTCTCATGGGACCTAAAGTCTAGCATGTTTGCATGGACTCCCCTTCCTCCCTGCTGCACCCAAAAATGGGTTAATTTTTTCCATAGCCACAAAATGACCTCAGCTAATCGCTAATGATTTAGCAGTGCCTCAATGGGACACATAAGCCTCCTGTTCTCCTCTCCTCCCCTCCCTTCTCCTCTCCTCTCCTCCCCTCCCCTTCCTTCCCCTCCCCTCCTCTCCCCTTCCCTCCCCTTCTTCCTCCCCTCTCTCTCCTATCCTTTTCTCTCCTCTCTACTCCTCTTGTCTCTCTCTCTTCTCTCTTCTCTACCCCCACCTCCCCTTCTCCTTCCCCTCCCCTCCCCCTTCCCCTTCTGTTCTCTTCTTCACCACCAGAGTTGTTGCTGAGGCTCAGTACCTGTTCTATGAAGGTGGCTTCCCCCGCTGCCTTTTGCCTCCAGGGTTATTGCTGGGGCTCTGTGCCAGCACTATGAATCCACTGCTCCTGGAGGCCATTTTTTGTTAATTGCATAAAACAGAGAGAGGAGGAGGAGATAGAGAGGGAGAGGGACACCTGCAGATCTGCTTAGCCACTTGTGAAGTGTCCCCTCTGCAGGTGGGGAGCCTGGGGCTCCAAACAGATCCTTGCATGGCTCCTTGCACTTCGTACTAAGTACTCTTAACCCATTACACTACCACCCAGCCCCCTTCTTCTGTTTTCTTTTATTCATTTGGTTAAGCTTATACTTTACCATACACCAGGACCTGGTTTCAAGCCTCAACTCTCCACGTATAGCGGGGGAGTGATAAAACCAGGTCTGCAGATGTTTCTCTCCCTCTGTGTCTCCCCTTTCCCTCTCAAATTCTCTCTCCTCCTCTATCTCCCGCCACACTCTCAAATTCTCTCTCCTCCTCTATCTCCCGCCACACTCTCATATTCTCTCTCCTCCTCTATCTCCCACCACACTCCCATATTTTCTCTCCTCCTCTATCTCCCGCCACACTCTCATATTCTCTCTCCTCCTCTATCTCCCACCACACTCCCATATTCTCTCTCCTCCTCTATCTCCTGCCACACTCCCATATTCTCTCTCCTCCTCTATCTCCCGCCACACTCTCAAATTCTCTCTCCTCCTCTATCTCCCGCCACACTGTCAAATTCTCTCTCCTCCTCTATCTCCCGCCACACTGTCAAATTCTCTCTCCTCCATCTCCCGCCACACTCCCATATTCTCTCTCCTCCTCTATCTCCTGCCACACTCTCATATTCTCTCTCCTCCTCTATCTCCCGCCACACTCTCATATTCTCTCTCCTCCTCTATCTCCCGCCACACTCTCATATTCTCTCTCCTCCTCTATCTCCCGCCACACTCTCATATTCTCTCTCCTCCTCTATCTCCCGCCACACTCCCATATTCTCTCTCCTCCTCTATCTCCCGCCACACTCTCAAATTCTCTCTCCTCCTCTATCTCCCGCCACACTCCCATATTCTCTCTCCTCCTCTATCTCTCGCCACACTCTCATATTCTCTCTCCTCCTCTATCTCCCGCCACACTCTCAAATTCTCTCTCCTCCTCTATCTCCCGCCACACTCTCAAATTCTCTCTCCTCCTCTATCTCCCGCCACACTCTCATATTCTCTCTCCTCCTCTATCTCCCGCCACACTCCCATATTCTCTCTCCTCCTCTATCTCCCGCCACACTCTCATATTCTCTCTCCTCCTCTATGTCCCGCCACACTCCCATATTCTCTCTCCTCCTCTATCTCCCGCCACACTCTCAAATTCTCTCTCCTCCTCTGTCTCCCGCCACACTGTCAAATTCTCTCTCCTCCTCTGTCTCCCGCAACACCCTCATATTCTCTCTCCTCCTCTGTCTCCCGCAACACCCTCATATTCTCTCTCCTCCTCTGTCTCCCGCCACACTCTCATATTCTCTCTCCTCCTCTATCTCCCGCCACACTCCCATATTCTCTCTCCTCCTCTATCTCCCGCCACACTCCCATATTCTCTCTCCTCCTCTATCTCCCGCCACACTCCCATATTCTCTCTCCTCCTCTATCTCCCGCCACACTCCCATATTCTCTCTCCTCCTCTATCTCCCGCCACACTCCCATAGTCTCCTCCTCTATCTCCCGCCACACTCCCATAGTCTCTCTCCTCCTCTATCTCCCGCCACACTCCCATATTCTCTCTCCTCCTCTATCTCCCGCCACACTCCCATATTCTCTCTCCTCCTCTATCTCCCGCCACACTCCCATATTCTCTCTCCTCCTCTATCTCCCGCCACACTCCCATATTCTCTCTCCTCCTCTATCTCCCGCCACACTCCCATATTCTCTCCTATTGAAAAACAAGGGGGAACAACCACCAGGAACTAGATTTGTGCTACAGGCACTAGAATCCACCTTGGGGGCAGACAGGCAAGTGGATGGGTCAGCATGGTTGGGTGTGTAATGACTGAAAAGCTGTGGGAGCCCCAAAGACAGAAGCAGCTTCTCTATGTCTAGAGGATTCACCTGGATTTGGGGGACTTGTCTGGAACAGCCTGAATGTGTCTATACTGCTCGGGGCATGTGTGATCTGGGGAATGTCCACCTGACTGGCCTTTTCCCCCTCACCCACGGGAACTTCCAGGCCAGGCCTGGAGGGCGAGGCCTCACCCTTGACCCAGGGAGACCAATGCTCAGGAGTGCTCTGAGTGTCACCCGGGGCAGAAGAGTCCAAATAGGGAATATTCTCAGGAAAACTACCATAGAAAGTCTCCCTCCCTTCCTTCCTTCCTTCCTTCCTTCCTTTCTTTTGCTTTCTTTTTTCTTTCTTTCTTTCTTTCTTTCTTTCTTTCTTCTCTCTTTCTTCCATCCATCCTTCCTTCCTTCCTTTCTTGCCTATCTGCTTTCTTTCTTTCTTTCTTTTTTTCTTTCTCTCTTTCCTTCTTTCTTTCACTGGGGCTTGGTACCCAAACTAAATCAACCATGCATAGTGACCATATTTTTCTTTTTTTTTTTTAATTTTTTTACTGTTTTTGTTTATTTGATAGAGACAGCCAGAAATTGAGAGGAAGTGGGAGATAGAATGGGAAAGAGACAGACACCTGTAGCCCTGCTTCACCACTTGTGAAGCTTTCCCCCTGCAGGTAGGCACCAGGGGCCTGAACCTGGGTCCTTGTGCACTGGAATGTGAGGACTTAACCCGGTGTGCTACCACCCAACCCAAGGCCATATATATATTTTCCATTTTTCCTTTTTCTTCCCTTCTATCTTATTTGATAGAACAGAGATAAACTGGGAGAGAAGGGGAGATAGAGAGGGGAAGCAAGGGTCTGGGCAGTGGTGCACCTGGTTAAGGACACATAATACTAACTGCAAGGACTGAGCAAGCAGAAGGATCCAGGTTCGAGCCCCCAGCTCCTCATCTGTAGGGGGGACGCTTCACAAGTGGTGAAGAAGGTCTACAGGTGTCTGTATTTCCTTCTCCCTTCCTATCTCTCCCTCCTCTCAATTTGCTTTGTTTTATCTAATAAAGTGGAAAAAATGGTCTACAGGAGCAGTAGCTTCAGAGAGAGTGCAGGCACTGAGCCACAGAGAGAACCCTGGATGAGAGAGAGAGACACAGAGATAACCCTGTACAAGAGAGAGAGAAAGGGAGAGAGAAGGGGGGAGCACCACAGTCCTGCCTCACCACTCGTGAAGCATCCCTCCAGCAGGTGGGGAGCTAGGCCAGCCTGGGTCTGTGTGCTTGCGTGCGCTCCACTGGGTGTCCACCACCCTACCTGCATAGAAGGCTGTTTGAGGAACAAGGATCCAGGTCAGGGGTGTTCAGTCCAGCCCACATTTCACTCACCAGGGCCTCACATCTTAGCAGATGTTCCTGTCACCTGAGGGTGGCATCAGCACATGGGGATGTCATCCACTGGCCAAGTCACAAGTCTAGAGGTCTGCGTCTGTGATGGTGAATGGCGCCTTTTCAGAGATTCTATAGACTGAGAGAGGGAGGTAGAGACAGAAAGACCAGGGGAGAGACACTAATACATGAACCCTATCCGTGAAGTTTCCTGGGTGCTGCCCATGGTGTTGCCAAGGGATTGAACCCCAGAGCTCAGCACAGTAAGGCATGTACTTGGTGCTAGACCTCTCTCCTGTCCCGGTGGAACTTGTAAATCTACACAGGGCTGTGGGTGGGGTTGAGGGCACAGAAGGACTGTCGACTCACCCAGGAGTGCCCATTCCCTTGGGTCTTACAGATTCTCTTTTGTGCCCTTGTAGCTGTTTCCATCATGAAGTCAAGTGAATAGATGCCAGGTGGTGGCACACCTGGTTAAACACTCACATTACAGTGTCAAGGACCCAGGTTCAAGCCCCTGGTCCCCACTTGCAGGGGGAAAGCTTCAGGAGTGGTGAAGCAGTTCTGTTGGTGCTTCTCTGTCTCCCTCTCTCCTCTAAATTTCTCCATCTCTATCCAATCATAAATAAATAAATTAATAGAAAAAAGAAAATAAAACCAAGTGAATAAATGCCAGGGCATGTTGGCTTACTTAGCAGGTTGTCAGGACAAGGGGGCTGGCATGATAGGTGTGATGTCACACTTGCGGCCAGCTAGTGAGAGAGACAGAGATACACCTCTACTGGAAGCTTCCCTATTCTTTATCCCTCTGGGAGTATGGACCAAAATTCTTTACGGGTACAGCAGGTGGGAAGTCTGGCTTCTGTAATTGCTTCTCTGCTGGACATGGATGTGGACAGGAGGACCCATCTGCCAGCCTGTCTATCTTTGTCTAGTGGGGCAGGGCTCTGGGGAGGTGAGGTTCCAGGACACATTGGTGAGGTCATCTGCCCAGGGAAGTCAAAATGAAATCTTAGTAGCATCTACAACTTGATGGCTGAAAGGCATTAAGAGGGGAAGCAGGACAAATTGTTTAATAAGCAAGAATCCAAAAGGAAGTCAGGATGGGATCATAGTAGCATCTGAAAGTTGGTGGCTGAAAGGTGGCCAGGTATAAAGCAGGGCAAAACAATAAAATTAAACTGTAAACGGGAACCAAAAAGTAGGAATACAGCAGATGAAATTAGAGGTCTTTGAATGGGAAGAAGCTAGGAAGTCTAATTTAAGTATGTTCCAATATATATATTTTTTGTCTGAGCCTGATAGCTAGCTAACTTGTAGGTAAACTAAAAATATTGTCTGAGAAGATGGAGTCAGAGTTGAAAACAGGGTTAGAAATCTGGATCAAGGCAGAGAGTAGCTCCCAAACATGAGGACAGTATAGAAATACCATTAACTGGAAACCCCATCGATCTGCCCCAGGCCCCATGACTGTTCATATTCAGCACAGGAGCCTGTGTAACCTCTGCATCCCTTTAGGTCTGAACTCACAGTCTACGGTCACAGCTGGGAACATCTCAGGCTGCGTTCATGTCAGGCCCAGTCTTGCTCGAGTGGCAGAGTAGGCTGACCCAGCCTCCCTTCTGAGAGTGGGACAGTCACTACCATTGCTGCTCTCCAGAAAGCCTCATGCCTGGTGGAGGTAAACCATGGTGTGACTGAGGGCAAGTCCAGGAGTCTGTCCCCACTGAGGATCCTCAGGACTGCTAAGGACACTGGCATAGGACTGGACTTCAAAGATGGCTTGTCATACCCAGCTGGCTAAGTAGCTGTGTCTGGTGACACCGGGAACTGACCTCTGACTGTGCTTCTCTTTCTCTGCCTTTCGTAGGGCAACAGGGACAGCCACCACTTCAAAAGCCTGCCCCTGTCTGTTATCCTATCTATGCCTTTTAGTATCTTTGAAAAACAGGTTTACTTACTATAACTCTATTAAAAATAAATAAATTTGTAAACACACACACAAGTAACTGCTTGTAAGTAGAAGGGAGATGGTAGCCAGCCTATGTTTTGTTTTGTGCTCAACATATTTGCTAATTTTGGTTTATCTTTTCTTTCTTTTATTTTTTACTTTTGGGGGAGATTAATGGATGACAGGACCATTCTTGACACATGGGCACGATTTCTCATCTCCCTGTGACAGGGTCTGCAAAACACTCTCACCCCCAATTTAGGGCCCATTCTGTCCTCATGCCCCCAGCCCTGACCCATCCCTTCCCCAGAGGACTCTACTTTGGTGCAGTGCACTAAACCTTCCTCCCTCCCTTACTTTTCATTCCTTTTCTTTTCTCTCTTTCTTTCTTTCTTTCTCTCTCTCTTTCTTTCTTTCTTTCTTTCTTTTCTTTCCTTATTCCTTCCTTCCCTCCATCCTACCTTCCTTCCTTCCTTCCCTCCTTCTTTCCTTTATATTTTTTATTATCTTTATTATTGGATAGAGACAGAAATTGAGAGGAAGAGGAAGATAGAGAGGGAGAGAGACAGAGAGACACCTGCAGACCTGCTTCACTATTGTGAAGCTTTCCCCCTGCAGGTGGGGACCAGAAGCTTGAACCCAGGTCCTTGTGTATATCAATATGTGTGCCTCCACCTAGCCCCTTCTTTCTTCTATTATTTCTATATTTCTTTAGTTTCCTTCTTCCTATCTTTTTTCTTCTCTCTCTCTGTCTCTTTCCTTCTTTGCAGAGTTAGGGTCTCATCTTTGAATGCCTTCACTGCTCACAATTCAGCTTTGTCATTCAGAGAGAGAGAGAAAGAGAGACCCTTCCACTGATGTCACTGCACACTCCGTCCTGGTGCCAGGACTCAGAGCTGTGCCGTGCACACGCAAGATAGATGCCCTACCCAGTGAGCTGTCTCCCTGGCCCCTGTATTGGCTTTTTCTCATATCCCCATTCCTCTAACATTACTGGATATTCTTCCTTTGTTTGTTTGTTTTTTGTTTTGTTTTTCAGTAGAGAGGTAGGCATTGGGGTGGAGGCAGCAATGAGCCAGTAAGGAAACAGCACTGGTCCCAAGAAGCTGCCCAGCTGGCCTTAGCCCTATGCAGGTCTCCCTTTGCATAATTCAGGTCTTTGTCTCACTCTATGCACACAAGAGACCTTGCTGTGGGAAGCTGCGGGGCGGCTTCAAGCCTGCCGTGTTCCATGCAGAAGCCAGTGCTAGAGAAAGCCTTCGGGTGACCTTGGCGTGGCGAAGAACATAGGTGACGGAGATGTAAATTCTCCCCCAAGAGCTCCGGAATTTGTGAATTAACACTGACCTTGAATTGGTCACATCTTTCCTCGGAGCAGATAGCAAGGAATCTCGCGTTATTTTTTCTCTTCCAGACCTGCTAAGCTTCTATTTTCTCATGTTCCTCGAAGCGTTATGGGTCATTTGTACAATAAGAGCATTCGCTTAGGCCCCTGCCTTCATAAATCCTGGTTCTGCTTTAATGAACAAAAACAAATCATTTCTAATTGGCCCATTAATTATTTGCATGTGAACCTGTCTCTTACAGTGACTTCATCAGCCAGTGCTGGGCTGACCAGGGAGCAGTCTCCTTTGCCAACAGTTTGACAAACTCTCAAGGAAGTGGTTTACTTTGGGGGAGGAGGGACAGCAGTGGGGGGTGTTCTGGGGACAGGTTGTTTTGCTTTATTTATCTGGGTGGAGAATAAGGAGGTGCATCAGCTTGGACCTCCTGAGCCTGACTGAGCTCTCAGAAATCCATGAGCCCAAGGTGAGAAAGGGAGGGAGAGGGTAGTAACACGTCGTCGGATCAGTCACACTGCTAATTAATGAACTTGTCCTAATCCCAGGCCAGCAACGCCTCGCCTCCTCAGCACTGCCACCAGGAGAGGAAGCGGCCAGGTTTTTCGTTGGTTTGTTTGTTTGTTTTAACTGTACAAAAAAGGAGATTTTAGTGCCTGAAACTAAAGACAGTGCAAAAAGAAAAAAGAGCAAAGACAAGTCCAGTCCGTGAGCACTGTTCCCTGCGTCTCCAGACCTGGTCTCTCCCTTTGGCCAGTTCGTTCCTCATGCATTTTCAGCTCAGCTCTGTGCTCTTAAAACAGAGTCCAAAAGTGATATATTATTAAAATAAATAACACGGGGGTCAGTGCTACATTACAGTGTGTGAGGACCCAAGTTCAATCCCCTGGTCCCCACCTACAGGGTAAAGCTTCCCAAGTGGGGTGAAGCAGGGGTGGTGTCGTAGGACAGACACCAAACCTCAGGGATAACCCTGGAGGCCAAAAAATGAAGGCAAAACCCATCTTATAGAAAGAGGGAAGCCGTGTGTGTCTGTGTGTGTGTCTGTGTGTCTGTGTCTGTGTGTCTGCATGTGTATCTGCATGTGTGTGTCTGTCTATGTGCGTCTGCATGTGTGTGTGTGTGTGTATGTCTGTGTGTGTCTGCATGTGTATCTGCATGTGTGTGTCTGCGTGTGTGTCTGCGTGTGTGTGTGTGTCTGTGTGTGTGTGTCTGCGTGTGTGTCTGCGTGTGTGTCTGTGTGTGTGTCTGCGTGTGTCTCTGTGTGTGTGTCTGCGTGTGTGTCTGTGTGTGTGTATGTCTGTGTGTGTCTGCGTGTGTGTCTGCGTGTGTATGTCTGTGTGTGTGTCTGCGTGTGTGTCTGTGTGTGTGTCTGCGTGTGTGTCTGTGTGTGTGTGTGTGTATGTCTGTGTGTCTGTGTGTGTCTGCGTGTGTGTCTGCGTGTGTGTCTGTGTGTGTATGTCTGTGTGTGTGTCTGCGTGTGTGTCTGTGTGTGTGTGTATATATTATTTGTCATTAGTATTTTCTTACAAGATTATAAGATGACAGTGTCTAGTTCACCCCACACCCACCACCCGAGCTGTGTCCCCACCCTTCCACCTCCCACAGAGAACCACCAGAGTGCTCACAAGTCTCACACACAGTTTGCTTCTGTTTTTTTGTTTGTTTTTTGGCTTTTTTTTTTTTTTGGTAATTTCATGTGTCTCAGTTCTCTAGATTCCACACAGGAGTGAAACCGCCTGGTAGTTGTCTTTCATCTCTTTATGAAGCATCATCACCTCCAGATCCATCCATTTTGTCCCAAAGGACACAGCATCATCTATTTTTTTATGGCAGAGTAGTATTCCATGGAATCTATATCCCATAACTTATTTAGCCAGTCATTTGCTGATGGGCTTCTAGGCTGCATCCACTCTCCGGCTGTTGTGAATAATGCAGCTGTTAACACAGGGCTGTGTGTGTCCCTTCTAATTAGTGTTTGAGTGTCCACTGGATAAATGCTTATGGGTGAGATTGCTGGGTCATATTCATTCATTCATTTATTTATTTATTTATTTATTTTACTTGTTTAAGGACTCTACAGGGGCTGTCCCGGTCTGCATTCCTACCAGCAATGTAACACAATCCTTTTCTCCACAACCTTGCCAACATCTGTCATCTCCTGGTTTACTGATGGACATCCTTCTCTCAGGTGTGGGGTGGAATCTCCGTGTAGGGAAACTGTATCGTCTAGGGAGGGCAGGAATCCCTGGGTCTCTTCGGATCTTTTCCTAGGCTTGATCACCTGGAAGTATACCTCTGGTCCAGTGTGATCCAAATCATTCTTGAAGCCAGAGGGCCCAAGAGCAGGCTCATGTCTGCTCAAGTTCAAGCCTGGCTCTGCCCGCACCTGGGAAGCATGAGCCTTCTGCCCTTGCGTTTGTAATAGTGACTGATAATCTCGGCAGAGCCCATGTGAAGGTTAGTGCCTGTGTGTCTCGGTGGCAACCTCTGTGCCATCATGCTCAGTTCCTGCAGTGAGGGCTGCTCCACAGGGCAGGGCATGTGCTGGAGTGTTTGGGGAGGTGACAGCCCAGGCCTGACTGGACCCTCTCCCACAGCTCTCAGATCCAGCAAGGCAAACTAAAAAGGATGAGTGAGCTATAATAAACAGCCATTCTTTTTTCTTTATTGGGGGGATTAATGGTTTACAGTGAATAATAAAATACAGTAACTAGAGGGGCTGGACTGTAGCTCATCAGTTAAGAGCACATAGTATGAAGTACAAGAACCAGCATAAAGATCTTGGTTCAAGCCCCCTTCACTTCACAGGCAGTGAAGCAGGTCTGCAGGTGTCACTTCACAGGCAGTGAAGCAGGGGAGTCACTTCACAGGCAGTGAAGCAGGTCTGCAGGTGTCTGTCTTTCTCTCCCCATCTCTGTCTTCCCCTCCTCTCTCCATTTCTCTCGGTCCTAGACAATAAAAAAAATGGAAAAAATGGCCACCAGGAGTAATGGAATCTTACTGCAGGCACTGAGCGCCAGTGATAAATAACCCTAGAGGCAAAATAAGTAAATGAATAATAAATGAATAAGTAAACAAGTAAATAAGTAAAATGCAGTAGCTGGTATTTGTATAAAATTTCTGTTTTCCACACTCTAATCCTCTATCTAGATCCTCCTTCATCATCATGTCCCAGGACCTGAACACTGCCACCCACCCCCTCTCCCAGAGTCCTTTGCTTTGGTGCAAAACACCAGACCCAGTCCACGTTCTGTTTTGTGTTTCCCCTTCTGTTCTTATTTCCCAACTTCTGTCTATGAGTGACATCATCCTATATTCATTCTTCTCTTTCTGGCTTCTCTTACTTCACATTATTACTTCAAGCTCCCTCAACACGAGGTGAAGAAGGAATTTATCATTCTTAACAGCTGAGTAGTATTCCATTGTGGATCTAGACCACAACTTTCTCAGCCACTCATCTGTTGTTGGACACCTGGTTTGCTTCCAGGTTTTGGCTATTACATGTTGTGCTGCAATGAACATAGATGAACACGGATCTTTTTGGGTGGGTGTGTTTGCTTCATAAACAGCCATTATTTACATTATATGGGCTAAGGGGCTGGGGGGGTGCACATGTTGTCATGCTCAAGAACCTGGCTTCAAACTCCCATTCACCACCTACGAGGAGGAAGCTTCATGGGCAGTGAAACAGCTGCAGTCTCACTTTCATTCTCTCTCTCTTTCTCCCCCATCCCTCTCAATTTCTCTCTTCTGTATAATTTTTTTAAAAGCAAATGGCTGCCAGGAGTAGTGAATTCAGCATGCAGGCACCGAGCCCTTGGTGGCAGTTTAAAGTAATAAATATGTAAATAAATAATATAGGTGTATAATAGTAAACCAGTTGTTATCACTGACCCTGCTGGGAAGTTGTGCAGATGCAGTCACATCTGTCATGTTGTCCCCTCAGGCTATTGCTAGTTCCCATGAGAGTTGGGACATTCTCGGAGCGCCTGTTCTGCCATGTTGTGCCCTCCAGGCATTGTCTATTCCCCACAATAGTTGGAGTGCTTTGGTTACTCCTCCCCCTTCCCATTCCCGCGAGAGTTATTATCCTACCCTGGAGTGCTATGGTCACTCCTCCCCCTTCCCATTCTCACGAGAGCTATTCCCATAAAAGCACTTCTTCTTCCGCACCTCGCTCTTTTGCCCGTCTTTCACTTCGGTGATTAGACGCAGGAAAGTTTGCTGGGCAAGGCGGCCATTTTTGCTACCTCCACGTGGCCCAAACTGCTGCTCTCTCACCCAACTCTGGGGTGCCAGCACAAATAAAGGATTGTGTTCCCTTTCTGCTCCAAACCTCCTTTTTCTGCTTCCTGTCGCCATCCCAAGTGACGGACTCTTTATTGCTCCCTCTCATCAGGCCTGACTTCTTCAGGTAAAGAGACAGGGAGTGAGAACGGCAGAGACCCCACAGCACTGATGCTTCCTCAGGTGCTCACTTTGTGTGACACCTGACCTGGAACCTGATTACAAAGCAGGCACCCTCCCCGTGAAAAGTCTTGCCCACCTGCAAGTTCTAAGTCAGGACTTCTCAGAACTCAGACTTGCCAACTGTTTTGCTAGTACCTGGGCTTTCTGTCGGCTTGATCTGTATAGGAGAAAGAGTGTGTCATTATCCCACGTCAAACTATATCATCTTCGCATCGTCTCATATTGTACCTGTTCTGGGGAATCACCGGGGGCTGCCCTCGGGGACCTGGATGTGAATTGAAACTGGCATTTGTCATGGAAGGGCCCTGTGTGGGCAGGACAGGGGGACGCCCTATGGGCAGGGTGGACGGGAGGACCCCGTGGGAGCAGGACAGGGGCATTTGAAACTTGTCGGTTCTTTGTAGGGAGGGGGCCCACACAGCCACATGTTAGAACTTGGAGAAAGATTTTATCAGATGTTCCTTAGAAAACTGAGAGGGGCACGGACCAGGTGGTGGTGCACCTGGTTGAGTGCATACGTTACCTTGTCTAAGGACCTGGAGTTGAACCCTCAGCCCCCACCTGTAGGAGGAAAGCTTCTTGAGTGGTGAAGCAGGGATGCAGGTGACTCTCTCTCTCCCTCTCTGCCTCTCCTTTCTTCTTAATTTCTGGTTGTCTCTATCCAATAAATAAAGGTAGGGGCGTGGTTGTGGCACACCTGGTTACGTGCACATACTACAGCACACAAGGACCCAAGTTCAAGCTCCTGGTCTCCACCTGCAGAGGGGAAAGCTTCATGAGTGGTGAAACCAGACTGCAGGTGTCTCTCTGTCTGTTTATCTTCCTCTCCTCTATCAATTTCTCTATATATCCAGTAATAATTAATTAATATATATGTATAAATATATTATTCCAAATACAAAAAGTCAACCAAAAGGTGGTCTAGTGTATCATTCCATACACTAAAATTTCTGCAAGGACAAATTATAAACTGAGAATGGGTTTGTGATGGTCTGAGGCTAGAAAGGGGCCTGTGTGTGTTGGGGGGGTGGTGAAGCAGTGGGGTTTAGCAAAGGCAAAGGAGGATTCCATGGCAACTGGTGTGTGTGCATCCGACTGCCTAGGTGTACCTGGACTGTGGTGACAGGGTAAAAGAGGTCCCAGTTTAGCTCCGTGTTTACTCTGAGCACCTTATTGTTTTGTCAAAATAAGCTCTTAGGTTCGTCAATAAAGTCTCTTTGTTTACTTCAGGACCAGTATTTCTCCCAATATAAATTTACAAATGGGATCGTCTACGCTCGACATAGAGCTATGTTGGTGGCACACTCTGTTTATTGTACGGATCACCATGCACAAGGATCTTGCTGTGAGACCCGGCTCCCTGCCTGCATGGAGGACGCTTCATGTGTGGTGAAGCAGGTCTGCAGTTATCTGACTTTCTCTCTCCCTCTCTCTTTCCCTTCCCTCTCAATTTCACTCTGTCCTGTCAAATAGAAATAAAGTAGAAAGCAAAAAAAAAAAAAAAAAAGAGGGAGTCGGGTGGTAGCGCCGCGGGTTAAGCACAGGTGGTGCAAAGGGCAAAGAATGGCAGAAGGATCCCGGTTCGAGCCCCGGCTCCCCACCTGCAGGGGAGTCGCTTCACAAGAGGTGAAGCAGTTCTGCAGGTGTCTGTCTTTCTCTCCTCTTCTCTGTCTTCCCGTCCTCTCTCCATTTCTCTCTGTCCTATCCAATAACAATGACATCAATAACAACAACAATAACTACAACAATAAAAAAGGGCAACAAAAGGGAATAAAGAAAAAAGAAAAAAAGAGAAATAAATTTTTAAAAAAGGAAAATGGTTGCCAGGAGCCGTGGCTTTGTAGTGCAGGAACTGAACCCCAGCAATAAAAAAAAGAAAAGCTATTTCCAGCTTGGCTTGGAATGCCACCTGGCCTTTTGCTAGCTGTTCTGGAGTAGCCTCCAGCCTCTCCTCTCACCTTGCCTGGGTGGTGCCGGGGTGCCCTGCCCACCTGCCACCCAGGGTTCTCATAGAGTGTGTGGTTGGTTTACTCTGTGCGAGTAGTTGCTGGTGCTTTTCTTCCTCATACAAGGATGCCCCCAGGTGAACTTTTCTCCTAGGTTCTTCTGAGTCCTAATGCTTTATGGACCTTTTAATGGGTCAGCAAAGCCGTGCTGTGACTGCCCGCCCGTGTGCCAGTGCTTGCATGAGCCCCAGGGATCTCTCGCGGGCCTGCCTTTCCACTTGCCAGTCCTCAGTCCTCAGAATCTAGGCCAAGGGCCCCAGTGAAGGGGCCCAATCTTTGTTCATCATGGCAGAGAAACAGGCAGCCTCAGGCGTCATTGGTCTGCTGTGGAGCTGCTATGGGCTGACTCTCTCCCACCCCCCGCAATCTCTGACTCCTGTGCCACCACCCAGACAGAAGCTGCCTTCCGCCACCCACCAGTGCAGGAGGGAATCTGGGGGACTGTCTAGCTCACAGATAGTGGAAGAGCTTACAGGGGAATTAATACCTCAGATGATGCCTTTACCTCCTGGGGTTGAATGACAAAGGAAGGCTGGAGGGGCATTTCCACTGGAAGGATCCAGGAGATTCTGCTTGGGGAGGGGGCCAGGCAGTGGTGCACCTGGTTAAATGCACATAGTACAAAGCGCAGAGGACCTGGGTTTGAGTCCCCAGTTCCCCATCTTCAGTGGAGACGCTTCACAAGCAGTGATGCAGGTCCGCAGCTGTCTGTCTCTCTCTTTCTGTCTCCCCTCCTCTCTCAATGTTGATTTTAAAGGACAGTAAGAGGCAGGGTAAATAATATAATGGTTTGCAGAACAGACTACAGACCTTGATGCCTGAGCCTTTGATGTTCCAGGTTTAAACTCTGGTACCACCATAAACCCAAGCTGAGAAGTGTTCTGGAATAATAATAATAATAATAATAATAATAGTAATAATAATGTCAAACAATACATTGAAAAAGGAAGACAAAACTGCCAGGTTTTCATCTTCATGGGTTCCTATGTCATTTTTTTTTCCTTCAGGGTTGTTGCTGGGGCTCAGTGCCTGTACTACAAACCCACTGCTCCTGTGGCCATTTTTTTTTTTTTTGGATAGACCAGAGAGAAATTGAGAGGGGAGGGGGAAGATAGAGAGGAGGAGAGAAAGACAGACACCTGCAGACCTGCTTCTCCACTTATGAGGCAACCCTCCTGAAAGTGGGGAGCCAGGGGCTCAAACAGGGATCCTTACAAGGGTCCTTGTGCTTCATACCATGTGTGCTTAACCTGGTGCACCACAGCACCGGGCTCCTATGACTTTAGTGCTTTTGTTTATCTTAATGTATCTTACTAAAAAAGCCCTTGCTATATGGTAGATATTGTCCTTAGCAAGCAAATCAGATTAAGGTTCTGAAAGATTTAGTGACTGGCCCTGGAGGTTGTTGAATTCCTGAGACCAAAATCTCCCCGCAGACTCTCCACCTAAAAAGACTTCCTCTGCACTTGCTTTGTGTTGGTCTTCTGGAGGGTGGCTCGGTCTTCCTTCAGTCTTCTCTTAGAAGATTCTGCTTATCATTCAGCAGTGGAAATGTCAACACGACACTGTGGGTGTGGAGAAGGGGAGACTGGGGATTGCTCCATGCCTTCTGAACATGGAAGACCAAGCCCAGAGAGAGAACAAGCTTCATATGGGGAAGGGGTGTGCAGAGGGCCTGGGCCCTGTGGAGTGGAGTCACCCCATAGAGATGGAGAAGACGTGGGAGAGGCAAGAGGGTATTACATTGGGGAGGGGGTGAGATCTTTCTCAACATGGTTAAAGACCCATCACACAGGAGGCTGGGCAGTGGCACACACAGTTAAGAGCACATAGGACCTGGGTTAAGGATCCAGGCTCAAGCCCCCACTCCCCGCATGCAGTGTGGGGGGGATGCTTCACAAGCTGTGAAGCAGGTCTGCAGGTGTCTCTCTTTCTCTCTTTCTCTCTGTCTCCCTCTCCCCTCTCAATTTCTCTGTCTCTATTCAATAAAATGAAAAAAAAAGTGACTGGCAAGAAAAATGGATGCATAGTACCAGAACCGAGTCCCAGTGATAAACTAGGAGGAAAAAAAACAAGACTCATCTTACATAAACTCAACAAAGAATTGAGAAGAAAACATGAATTACAGGGATTTTAAGCTTTATTCAAGAAAATTGAGAACAACTACCTGTTGTAGTACAAGCTTGGAGAGAGAGAGAGAGGGAGAGAGAGGAAGAAGAAGAGGGAGAGGGAGAGGGAGAAGGGAGGGAGAGGGAGAAGGGAGGGAGAGGGAGAAGGGAGGGAGAGGGAGAAGGGAGGGAGAGGGAGAGGGAGCCATTTACTTATTTACATGTTGAAGCTCCAGCCTGGCAGAGAGAGAGCCACCATGCTCACATCGGTTTATATAAACTTCCAAGTTGGTCCATGTGTAAACTTCTCAGACTTCTGCAAAACAGTCTCACCTCCAGCCCAGGTCCTCCTCCACCCTCAGGCACCAGGACCTGGAAGCCCCCCCCCCCCCCCATGCAGGCCTTTACTTTAGGGCAATATTCCAACTCCTGTCCAAGTTCTGTGTTTTTCCTTCTGTTCGTATTTTTCAGCTTCTTGCCATGAGTGAGATCATCTTCATCCTTCTCTTTCTGGCTTCTCTCACTTCACATGATTCCTTCCAACTCCATCCAAGATGAGGTGAAGAAGGTGAAGTCACCATTTTTAATAGCTGAGTAGTATTCCATTGTATATCTAGACCACAACTTGCTCAGCTACTCCTCTGTTGTGGGACACCTGGGTTGCTTCCAGGTTTTGGCTATTACAAATTGTGCTGCTTTGTACATAGGTGAACACAGTTCTTTTGGGATGGGTGTGCTTAATTCCTTAAGATATATCCCCAGGAGAGGAACTGCAGGGTCATAGGGCTGGTCCATTTCTAGCCTTCTGAGAGTTCTCCAGACTGCTCTCCACAGGAGTTGGACCAATTGAAATTTCTACCAGCAGTGCAGGAGGGTGAAGTCCGATCAATATGTAATGGTCAGTGTTTGGAACCCCTTAGAGCTCTCCCTGCTCCCCATCCCAGTCTTGTTTCTTCTGAAAACCAAATGAAAATTAACATAAGCAAGGCCATTAGTGAAGTGGCCTGCGCAAAGCCATTCAAACTTGCACTGGAATTTGATGACAGTGTTTGCCTCTGAGCAAGTAGGTTGCAAGAAATGGGGAGAGAGCACTTTTTTTTTCCAGTGGTCCTCTGGACAGTTTGCAGGGTGTGTAACTAAGTACCGTGAAAAAAAATGCATTGTTCTTCTGGCCTTCTGGAAGCCACCAAGTTATAAATAGCAAGATGATGGATTCTCGGGCTCATGGGTTAGAAGATCCAAAGGAACACTTATCTACTTCAAAATAAGTCTTGGCATATAATATGCAGGCTGCTGACTAAAGTTAACGATACTGGGCTATATATTTGAGAATTGATAAGTAGATTTTGTAAATCCTCTGCACAATTTCTTTTACCAGCTTATGAGGACAAATGTCAGCTAGACGTACTGAATGGGTTCTTTTCAATGCATGAAAATATCAGATCATTACACTGTATCCTTGAAACTTTTCTAAAGTTACATGTCAATTACAACTAATGTTTTGTTTTTAAAAAGTCATCCATAAAGGCCAGGTGGTGGTGCACCTGGTTGAGCGCACGTTTCAATGTGCAAGGTCCTGGGTTTGAGCCCGTTTCCCACTTACAGGGGGAAAGCTTTGTGAGTGGTAAAGCAGGGATTCAGGTGTCTCTCTCTCTCTCCCTCTCCATCTGCCCCTTCCTTCTCAATTTCTGGCTGTCTCTAGCCAATAAGTAAAGATAATAAAAAAGAGAGGGAGAGAAAGACTTTTTTTAAAGGCATCCTTTTTTTGTGGCTTGAAGACCACTTAGATATAAATAGAAAGATTATGGACTCAGTTGCTTAATTGCTGAGCCTAAGTTTCCACATTCACAGAATACAGGACTTATTTTTTAACCTGGTTTTTGATGAAAATTAGTCAGTGCACCTTTAATTCCTCATGTAGCAGGGATATTCAGTGATCAAAACTGCACTAGGAAAAATCCTTTGCAATAGGTTCTAAGTAAAACTTTTCTGTGTTACTTTTAGGTCTAAAGAGGCTTGGGAAGTAAAGCTTTTGGGGCCAGGTGGTGGCACACCTGGTTGGGCACACACACACATTACAATGTGCAAGGACCCAGGTTCAAGCTCCAGATCCCCAACTGCAGTGAGGCAAAGCTTCACAAGTGGTGAAACAGGTCTGCAGGTGTCTCTCTCCCTCTTAATCTCCCCCTCCCCTCTCAGTTTCTCTCTGTCTCTATCCAAAATAAATATATATTTTTAAATGAAGTAAACCTTTTGACTTGGAGTTCCCAAAGGAAAAAAGAATAAGCAAAGGTCTCAACCTTTAAGCTTATACTTCTGGCCAGAATGTTAGCACAATTATCCTGGGTGGAAATAATAATAGTAATAATAATAATTAATAGTAATGACAATAAAATGATAATCGATAACATACTGTTATGAGCAGAAAGCTTATATCTCTGACCCAGACCCAGGCTTGCTTCCTCACCTCCTACGTTTAATAAGAGAAATAGGGGTTTGTATTCTCAGTCTTACCAAAATGTTATCAACAAAGTCGGGGCATTAAACTATGATGATTTTCAAATTCTGGATTAGGGAACTAATTACAAGGTTTAAATAGTTAAATCCTAGCTGCCAATGTCTTAGAATATTCCGACACCTTCTCTTCCGCTGGATAATTGTTTGAACCGTTGACATGGAAACGGCATCATTGTAAAAGCTGGATTCAGCCTTGGGAGCAGACCTCAAGAAATGTGTTCAGATTTTGCCTTAGAAATCTGGGAAGCATGTTATGAAAAGCATGACCTGCAAAGTGGTTAATTTCCCTGTGAGACGATGTCAATTAACCCTAATAGAATTATTTGGGGTTGATTTTGTTTAACCAAACATCACAAAATAATTGAGCTCTGAACAAATGGCTTGTTATTAAAAATGTGCAGGTTGGCAAGAAAGATTGGAGAGTGGATTTTAATAATGCATAGAGAGGAATGGGGGCTTTGTTTTTTTCCCCCGTGGAAATAGGCAATTGCCAAGCGGTATGTCCAGGGTGTCAGAAATGTGGGAGGCATCCCAGGGTTGCAGGGCAGGGGATTATGTCCAGAAGAAAGTCAGATGCTGTTGGTACCAGCACTTGGAGGTCAGAAGAAAAGGGGGCACTTGGCTTCTTGTTGGTGAGACCTGGGGAATGGCATAGCCTAAGGTCTGTGTCCCACCTATCTTTTCTTTCTTTCTTTTTTTTCCTTGCCACCCCAGAGTGATCACTGGGGCTCAGTGCTGGCACTGTGAACCCACCACTCCCAGCAGCCATTTTTTTTTCTTTCCCTTCTTCTTCTCCTCCTTCACCTCCTCCTCCTCCACCACCTCCTCCTTCTTAATTTTATTATATAGGACAGAGAGAAATTGAGAGGTGGGGAGAGATAGAGAGGGAGAGATACACCTGCAGCCCTGTTTCACCACTCGTAAAGCATCCCCTGCTGCAGAAGGGAAGTGGGGCTTGAACTTGGGTCCTTGCACTTGGTGATATGTGTGCTTAACTGGGTGCACCTCCCACCCCCATTTTTTCTGACATTTTACCTCTATCCTTCTCTCCAAGGTCTCAGAAAATATCCTTAGAAACATGATCTCATTTTATTTTATAAATACATTTTTAAAAACTGAGGAAATAATAAAAAAAAGAAATATGATCTTGTGCACTATTTCTTTTCTTTTTCTTTTTTTTCCTCCAGAGTTTTTGCTGGGGCTTGGGTGCTGGCACTAAGAATCCACTGCTCCTGGCGGCCATTTTTCCATTTTACTGGATAGAACAGAGAGAAGCTGAGAGAGGAGGGGAGATAGAGAGGGAGACAGGATGAGAGAGATACCTGCGGACCTGCTTTAGCACTTGTGAAGTGTCCTCCCTGCAGGTGGGGAGCTGGGAGGGGGGCTTGAACCCTCATTGTGCTCAGGTCCTTGTGCTTTGTACTTTGTGCACTCAATGGAATGTGCCACTGCCCGGCCCCCTCATCCGCTATTTTCAGTCTCTCGCTGCCTCAGACATAATGGAGTTGAGCTTCATGTGTTCAGGACCAGGGCCCCAGGCCAGGCAGCACCCACCCACACCGATGCTGAGGTCCAGGCCCCCTCCCAGGCATCAAAATCACAACTGCCTTGGGTAGGAATGCATACGGGTCTATCTCCAAAGCTTCCAGCATATTCTGAGAACTGATCACAGTTGTTATTGTTTCAAGTCATTTTTTTTTTTACTGTGATGAATGGTGGATTACAAGGTTGTAAGATTACAGAGTATAGATACACAATGCTCCCACCACCACCAACATTCTGTGTTCTCACCCTCCCAAGGATGGCCATCATCATTCTTACAGAGTCTTAGTGACAATCTGTTTGCTTCTGTCTCTCTTTGTTTGTTTTGTTTCATTTTGTTTAGCTTTTTAAAAAATATTTATTTATTTATTCCCTTTTGGTGCCCTTGTTGTTTTATTGTTGTAGTTATTATCGATGTTGTTGTTGGATAGGACAGAGAGAAATGGAGAGAGGAGGGGAAGACAGGGGAAGAGAAAGATAGACACCTGCAGACCTGCTTCACCGCCTGTGAAGCGACTCCCCTGCAGGTGGGGAAACCGGAGGCTCGAACTGGGATCCTTGTGCTGGTCCTTGTGCTTTGCGCCACGTGTGCTTTACCCACTGTGCTACCACCCGACTCCCTTGTTTTGCTTTCTGCACATTTGTGAGTCTCAGTTCTCTAGGTTCCACCTGAGTGAAACCATCTAGCAGTCATTCACATCTTTACTGATTTTGCTAAATATGATCACCTCCAGGTCCATCCATTTTGTGCCAAAGAACACAGTATCATCATTGTTGACAGCAGAGTAGTATTCCATGGGGTCTGTATCCCATCACTTCTTTAGCCAGTCATCTGCTGATGGGCAGCTAGGCTGCATCTACTCTCTGTTGTTAATGATGCAGCTGTGAACATAAGCTGTGCATGTCCCTTCTAATTAGTGTCTGAGTGTCTGTTGGATCCAGGCTTAGGTGTGGGATCTCTGGATTATAAGGTCATTCCGTGTTTATTTGTTTAAGGATTGCCCATACAGTCTCCACAGGGGTGGCCCCAGTCTGCCTTCCCACCAGCAGTGGAGCCCTCTTATGTACCACACTGATGTCCTCACATCACCTTCCTGCTTCTTAGGTCTTGTGTTTCAGCAAATCACCTCTGTTTTCTTCTTGTTCCAGTGCATATGTCTCTGTTCTATATGGTGGTAAAGCTTTATATATATTTCGTATTAGAGACAGAGAAATTGCAAGGGAGGGGGTACAGAGAGGGAAAATAAGATATAAAAGACAACTACCTGATGGTTTTACTCATATGTAGAATCTAGACTCACATGAACTTGCCAAAAAGGCAGAGGGGTGGTAGCGCAGTGGGTTAAGCACACATGGCTCGAAGCACAAGGACAGGCATGAGGATCCTGGCTTGACCCCGGCTCCCCACCTGCAGGTGGATCATTTCACAGGCGGTGAAGCAGGTCTGCAGGTGTCTGTCTTTCCCTGCCTCTCTTTGTCTCCCCTCCTCTCTAGATTTCTCTCTGTCCTATCCAACAACAACAGCAATGACAACAATAATAATAGTGACCACAACCAGGGTAATAACAAGGACAACAAAATGGGAAAAATGGCCTCTAGGAGCTGTGGATTCATAGTGCAGGCACCGAGCCCTAGCAACAACCCTGGAGGCAATAAATAAATAAATAAATAATAAAAATGAAAAAAAAAATCAAAACAAAACAGAAACAAGAAAATTGTAAGACTAGTGTTAACTCTGGTGGTGATCTTTGAAAGGTGGGTGTGGTGAACAACTATAGGTTGGAGGCCTGGTGGTGGCGCACCTGGTTGAGCACACATGTTACAGTGTGCAAGGGCCCAGGTTCGAGCCCCCAGTCCCCACCTGCATGGTGCAGGGGGGCAGCTTTGCTAGAAGTGAAGCAGAGCTGCAGGTGTCTGTCTGTCTCTCTCCCTCTCTTATCTTTCTCTTCCATTCAATTTCTGGTGGTCTCTATACAATAAATTTAAAAAAAACAAGCAAACATGGAACTATTCATTGCAATCTTATAACCGTGGAACAAACTATTAGTAACAGATAAAAAATCACAGATATAAGAAAGAAGATACTGGTGAGTCAATAATGATTAGAGTGCGTCTCCCTGGCCCCAGCCTGTTGGTGTGGTATCAGCTCCTTCCTGGCTTGTGGTCTAGATACTAGCTATGCCTGATCTGTAGCTATGCCTGATCTGATGCTCCAGCTGCTCAGTATACCCAGCACTTCTCCCACCTCATCCAGCTCAACTCCGATCTGTCCTCAGAGACTCCACTCCAATTTCCTGGAAAAGGCAGCTTGAGGACAGACCGACCAGGCTCAAGTCGTATTTGGAATGAGATTGGAGTGTGCTCAGTTTTAACTGGTCAGCTCCCACGGTGACGGCACAGGACATGAGTGTTGCTCACTTGTGTGTTGGCATTGCTGAGTGTCACAGTGGGGCAGGGACATCTGAGGGACAGGGATGGTAGAAATGCCAGCTGCCGCCAGGAAATGGTTTATACCCCCCCATGTTACCAAGAGGTTGGCACAAACCTCCCTAAAACTCAGGGTCTCCCTGACCCTGCACACACTTTTCCTGATGAAATAAGACTGTTTCATATCCTTCCAGTCTCCAGCATACCTGAAAAGAGAAGCTTTATCAAATGAACACTGTTTCTTTTTATTTGTTTGTTTTCTTTAATTTTTTTTTCTCTTTTTTATTGGGGCATTAATATTTTACATTCAACAGTAAGTACAATAGTTTGTACATGCATAACATTCCCCAGTTTCCCATATAACAATGCAACCCCCCCCCTCTAGATCCTCTGAATCCTTCTTGGACCTGTATTCTCCCCACCACCCACCCACCCCAGAGTCTTTTTACTTTTTACCAATTCCATTTCAGGTTCTACTTTTTTTTTCTTCTGATCTTGTTTTTCAACTTCTGCCTGAGAGTGAGATCATCCCATATTCATCCTTCTGTTTCTGACTTATTTCACTCAACATGATTTTTTCAAGGTCCATCCAAGATCGGCTGAAAATGGTGACATCACCATTTTTTACAGCTGAGTAGTATTCCGTTGTGTATATATACCACAACTTGCTCAGCCACTCATCTGTTGTTTCACACCTGGGTTGCTTCCAGGTTTTGGCTATTACAAATTGCGCTGCTAAGAACATATGTGTACACAGATCTTTTTGGATGGATGTGTTGGGTTCCTTAGAGTCTATCCCCAGGAGAGGAATTGCAGGATCGGAGGGTAGGTCCATTTCTAGCCTTCTTAGAGTTCTCCAGACTGCTCTCCACAGAGGTTGGTCCCACCAGCAGTGTAGGAGGGTTCCTTTGACCCCACACCCTCTCCAGCATTTGCTGCTGTTACCTTTTCTGATGTATGACATTCTCATAGGAGTGAAGTGGTATCTCGTTGTTGTCTTTATTTGCATTTCTCTGACAATCGGACACTTGGAGCATTTTTTCATGTGTTTCTTGGCCTTTTGGATCTCTTCTGTGGTGAATATTCTGTCCATGTCCTCCCCCCATTTTTGGATGGAGTTATTTGTTGTCTTGTTGATTTTGGCAAGCTCTTTATATATGTTGGTTATTAAACTCTTGTCTGATGTATGGCATGTAAAGATCTTCTCCCATTCTGTGAGGGGTCTCTTGGTTTGGGTAGTGGTTTCTTTTGCTGTGAAGAAGCTTTTTAATTTGATTTAGTCCCATAGGTTTATACTTGCCTTAGTCTTCTTTGTAATTGGATTCGTTTCATTGAAGATGTCTTTAAAATTTATGCGGAAAAGAGATCTGCCAATATTTTCTTCTAAGTATCTGATAGTTTCTGGTCTAACATCCAAGTCCTTGATCCACTTGGAATTTACTTTTGTGTTTGGTGAAATACAGTGGTTCAGTTTCATTCTTCTGCATGTTTCAACCCATTGTTTCCAACACCATTTGTTGAAGAGACTCTGCTTTCCCCATTTGATAGTCTGAGCCCCTTTGTCAAAGATTAGATGTCCATAGGTGTGGGGGCTGACTTCTGGGCTCTCAATTCTATTCCACTGGTCAGTGTGTCTGTTCATGTTCCAGTACCAAGCAGTTTTGATGACAATGCCCCTATAATACAGTTTGAGATCTGGGAGTGTGATGCCTCTGGTTCTGTTCTTTTTTCTCAAGATTGTTTTGGCAATTCTAGGTCTTTTCTGGTTCCAGATAAACATTTGTAGCATTTGTTCTATTCTCCTAAAAAATGTGCTTGGGATCTTGATGGGGATAGCATTAAATTTGTAGATGACTCTGGGTAGTATATTCATTTTAATGATGTTAATTTTACCAACCCATGAACATGGAATATCTTTCCACTTTTTTGTGTCTTTTTCAATTTCCTTGAGTAGTGACTCATATTTTTCAGTATACAAGTCTTTCACTTCTTTGGTTAGGTTTATTCCTAGATATTTTATTGTTTTAGTTGCTATAGTAAAAGGAATTGATTTCTGGATTTCAATTTCTTCTAGCTTAGTGTTTGCATAGAGGAATACCACTGACTTTTGAATGTTAATTTTGTAGCCTGACACCTTACTGTATTGCCTGATGATTTCCAAAAGCTTCTTGCTGGATTCCTTAGGTTTTTCAAGATTAGAATTTCTAAGGGGGGAAACATCGGACTAGGAGTGCTTGAAACTGTCCTATGCGGGGGTTGGGCAGTAGTGCAGCTTGTTAAGCGCATGTGGCACAAAGCACAAGGACCAGCATAAGGATCCTGGTTTGAGCCCCCAGCTCTCCACCTGCAGGGGGGTCACTTCACAAGAGGTGAAGAAGGTCTGCAGGTGTCTATCTTAATCTCCTCCTCTCTGTCTTCCCCTCCTCTCTCCATTTCTCTCTGTCCTATCCAACAATGAACGACATCAACAACAGCAATAATAACCACAACAAGGCTACAACAACAAGGGCAACAAAATGGGGGGGGGGGGAAGATGGCCTCCAGGAGTAGTGGATTCATGGTGCAATCACCGAGCCCCAGCAATAAACCTGGAGACAAAAAAAAAAAAAGAAAAAAAAAAGAAAAGAAAAAAGAAAAAAAAAAAAAAGAAACTCACTATCCAAACGGCAATTTGTTAGGTTCATGTCTTTTTTATTATTATTATTTCATAATAATTGAGTTTATTTCAGTTATCCCATGCACAGTCTCCAGACGTTCAGGGCAGCAGCCAGACATCAGAGTTGTGGGTGATCACATGTGGCAATACCCCCCTCTCTAGCCCGTAGGCCTGTAGAATATTCTCTGACATCTCCAGATTTTGCCCTAGAGCAGGATTCTTGCAATAAGGGACACAGCCTGAAAAACAGTCCTCCTGGTGTTATTAGACAAAGGAATAATCCTTGAAGACAAATAACATCTATTTTTTCAAACATAAATGCAGAGTAAAGCTTTGGAAACATGCAAATGGCACCTCACCCAAGAAAAATTTCCTGCATGGCAGAATTTCCTTTAGCCAGAAAGTCTCTGTGCTGGGTCAAGTAAAAGCTCTCTTTGCCAATAAAAGTCAGTACGATTTCTCAAAACAAGTATCTGCAAGACTGGGATCAGAAGCTTCTCCAACAGGGGACTTCCTCCAGCACCTGAGCACCTTGCCTGTGGTGTCTGGGCTTGAGCCTGAACCACATACTTGGCATGTGAGTGCTCTTCCCAGTGAGACATCTCTGCCCTGTAACTCAAGGCTCAGAGAGAAGGTGTAGCATACCCTCCCACCTCAGCTATCCAGGTAGGGTCTAAGCACATAGGGGACCTCCCTCAACATCCTGGCCTCCCTGATACTTTGTGATGACACTTTCTTCCTAGAGTAGATCAGAAAGGGATGATTCCTGCCTTTCCATATTTTGAAGAGGAATCTGAATGAATGAATATCTTTGATTACAACTAAGCAGTTATGGAATTATGTCTACACATACTGCTGAGTCTCAAAAAGGCAACGGACACTGAAGATGTCTCACAAGCTCTTCCTAGCACACTCCCGTCACCCCCCACACACACACACACACTGTTAACAGATTCAGGGTCCCTGTGCACATCCATCCAGAAGTGCTTTGAGACAGGATGAATGAATTTCAAGGCACAAATGGCATCTTCGTAAGAAAGCCCCTTTTAAAATGAGCTTGTCTTATTAAGAATTTAATAAGCCAGAAGAACCAGGCTGAGAATTATTTCACAAAAGCTGCAACCAGCTTGGTCCACAGAGTAAAGCTTTGGAAATACACAAATGGAAGCTCACCAAAGAAAACCTCCAGAATTTTCTTTCAGCCAGAAAATCTCTGCGCTGGGAAGGAAAAGCTGTCTTTGCCAATCAAAATGGATGCAGCAAATTGTGCTGATCAAAATTCTGTGCTTGGTGTCTGCATTTGGCAGCCAGACAGCAACTAATTGGGTTTCATTTTTAAGATCCCAGTGGCTCTGAGGCTCTGCTCACTCCCCCTGGAACAGTGCTCTCTCTGCCAGAGCCAGAGCCTCCTGTTTCGTCGCCAAACACATGTACTGGAGAACTTCAGCTGGCAGGTGCCTGTCTACAGTCTCCCGGCCTCTGCAGAGACAGCAGCCCCACAGCTGACTGTCCGGTCCCAGAAAGTTCCCACCCTCCCACCCAGCCTTCTCAGTAAACAGAGCAAGTCCTCCTGCTTGCTCTTGATGCCACACTTCTGTTTTCTGACTTTTATTTAATTTATTTTTGACTGCCGCCAGGGTTATTGCTGAGGCTCAGTGCCAGCACCTTAAATCCACTGCTCCCTGTGGCCCATTTTTTTCCTAATTTTTATTTAATAGGACAGAGAAAATGAGAGAGAAGGGAAAACAGAGAGAGGGAGAGGGAATTAGGCAGTGGCACACCTGGTTAAGTGCACTTATCACCATGCACAAGGACCCAAGTTTGAGTCCTCACTGCCCACCTACAGTGGGTGACACTTCATGAGTGGTAAAGCAGGTCTGCAGGTGTCTCTCCTTCCCTCTCCTTCTCTATCTCTTCTCTCCGATTTATCTTTGTTCTGTCAAATAAAATCTTCAAAAGGAAAAAAAAAAGGAGTGGAGAGACAGAGAGACTCTTACAGACCTGCTTCACAGCTACTCATGAAGCAGAACTCCTGCAGGTGGGGAGCAGAGGCTTGAACCTAGATCCTTGAGATTGGTAATATGGGAGCTTAGTCCAGTGTGCCACCACTAGGCCCCCTGCAGTTCTGTTTTCTTCCATGTTTCCTGCTACCTGTGCAAGAATGGGAATTATTGGCTTGCTGCCTCCCAGTCTCAGAAGACCACCCATAACTCTGGCAGAACCAAGGCTATGCTGTGTTCAGCAGCACACAGCAGACTTTGTATGAAGAACTGGCTAAACACTGAGGGAATTTTGTCATTTCATGTTCACAATTCAGAGATAGAATGGCTAGGTTGGGGGTCAGGCGGTAGCACAGCAGGTTAAGCGCATGTGGCGCAAAGCACAAGGAGCAGAGTAAGGATCCCAGTTTGAGCCCCCAATTCCCCACCTGCAGGGGAGTCGCTTCACAAGCAGTGAAGCAGGTCTGCTGGTGTCTATCTTTCTCTCCCCCTCTCTGTCTTCCCCTCCTCTCTCTATTTCTCTCCGTCCTATCCAACAATGAACAACATCAACAACAACAACAACAATAATAACTACAACAATAAAACAAGGGCAACAAAAATATAAATAAATAAATAAATAAATAAAATATTTTTTAAAAAAGAATGGCTGGGTCATGTGGGGCCACAACTAGGTCACCACAGATACAGATTCTTTTCATTGGGTTTTGGATTCGTTCTTTTGTTGTCCTCAACTTAGTTAACTTTGTTTCCTGTTGCAAATGGCTGCCTTAGCTCCACCCATCACACACTGAAATTCTAAAGCTGAAAACAGCATATTTGTGCATGTGTGTGTGTGTGTGGGGGGGGGTGCTTCATTAACAGTGGGTGATGGTTTGCTTCCTAGGGTTCCACAAAGGCTTTAGTATGCCTTGCTAAGGCTGAAAATTAGTTTCTCCTTCCTAAGAGAAAGACAAAGAGATGGGGGGGGGGGGGAGAGACTAGAGCACTGTTCAGCTCTGGCTTCTGGTGATGCTGCAGAGTGAAACCTTGAAGCCTTGGGTATGAAAGGTTTTTTGTCTGTTTGTTTGTTCTTTTATTTTTACAGAACCATCCTACTGTCTCCTCAGCCCAGATGGAACTTTTTTTTTCCAGTTTCATTCTGTTGTCAGGAACTAGGTTCTCCAAAGCCCTTCCCCAGCTCCTGAGCCAGCTACTGAGCACCCAGTGAACACCCAAATGTAGGTGTCCATCCAGTGAGCATCCTTACTGAGGAGTTTTAAACTCTGCCCTCTAGAGAAGACAATGATAAAGGCCCTAGTCTTTCCCCCCAGTCATTTCCCATGCCTTATTTTTGGCTTCTGGCTAAGTGAGACACCCTTTGGTTGCAGAGTCCAGAGTAAACTCTAGATTCACAATTCCACTAGCCTTCTGGCAAGGACATTGACATTTAGTTGATTCTGCCGAGTCCTAGGAGATTGTCCAGCAGGTGCGTATTTGCAACTGTGTGAATGGGCATAGAGCCACATACATTCCAGTTTCACATCTGCAGAGTTCTCACCACCTGCTACTTTCAAAACTTAATCAGTACCTTCATGGCAGATAGATGATATTGTCAGTGATTTTATTTATTTATTTATTTATTTTTTGGTTGGCAAAGCAAGTCAATTAGACTTTTATTCATTGGGAGCAAAAGGCAACTTTGTTGGCTTAATACCTACAATGAAATCGAGTTGAGATCCACTTAAACTGAAAACAAATGAAGTAATCCATCACTGTGATGAGTGTGGTTACAGCTCTTTTGTATATATTTGGGTAACTTGAGAGGGGGAGAGCTGTTCATCATTGCTGGGAATTTTGATTTTATTCAGGGAGGGGGAGAAAAAAGAGTGAGCTGGCAAGATTTGAAATTGAGCGTAAAATATTACATGTAATGCTGATTTGTTTCGATATTTGTGTGAGTCCCAGCTCTGCTCCCACAGATGAAGTTTAATTAGCTGTCACATTCGTACCCACTGGTATTGGAATCCGGCAATCTTAGGTTTAGTTAATAATGCCATTTAAAGAGGGTTTTTTTGGTTCATGTTTCTTGCTAACCATGAGGAGGACCTTTTAATTTGACATTTGAAACATTTGTATTAATAAGTAGCCTTCTTTATGTTCCTTCTTCTTGGAATTTGACATTTGTAAAGGGAATGGATATCCTTTTTCTCTCTTATTACAAATGATTTCCTTAATTTTATGACTTTGGCAGGGCTGCCAGGGACTTACTGCTTCACAAATGGTGGTGTTGGGAGAGAAAATGATTATGTTTTATGTGCAGTTACATTGCTTAGTGCTGAACAGGGTTTTGTGCTCAAGCAAATGAGTTCACAAGGACCATCTGTAGATTCTTGGGTCTCTGACTGGAGTTTAAACTCCGTTGCTAGAAGGTTGTACTCCTCCCCCTTCTTCTTCCTCTTCTTCTCTTTTATAATTTTATTTATTTTTATTTTCTTAGTTTATTATTGGATAGAGACAAAGAAACATTGAGAGTGCAGGGAGAGAGAAAGAGAGAGAGAGAGAGAGAGACCTGCAGCCCTGCTTCACCACTTGTGAAGCTTCCCCCCCACAGGTGGGGACCAGGGGCTTGAACCTGAGTCCTTGCACACTGTAGTGTGTGCACTTAACCAGGTGCGCCACTGCCTGGCCCTCTCCTTCTTCTCTTCCTCCTTCTTTTTCTTTTTAGTGAAATTTGGCCCCTGAACTATTGCAATACTCTCAGCTTTAACTAAGACTGCAGTTTTCAATGTCACTCTCATTCAAGTTTTGAGCTGAAGTATTAACATCCTGTGACACAAAGGATCCTTATCTTAACACAGCACCGACATTCTAATGAGCAGTAAATTAGTTTTCACTCCCCCCTTATCTCTTAAAGTTATGCATCAAAAAATCTCAGATTTCTAGTATCTTCCTAACCTATTTTTGGTTCACCCATTTTAAAAATGCAATTAACTACATATGAAGAAATGTGTTCATTGAAACTTGCTCTGGACTGATATGCAGACTCAGTAGACAGTTTGTAGCTTGTGGATTTGAAAACTCATTTTTGAGTGTGGCTAACATTCAATTTCTGTCCCTTACAGGTGACAGAGATGTCATTGGGGCATTTCACATTGTTTCTAACCACGAGTAAGGTCTTTGAATTTAACATCTGGAAACTTTTGGCCTACTCAGTGCACAGTCTAAGGCATCCTGGATCTGCATACACAGCTGTAGCCAGGCGCTCAGACAGGCTCACCAGGGACCCATCCACTCTTTATCTTGCTGTCCATAACCAGCCACATGACTCTGAGGTAGACCTTAGACTAGGTGAATCCTTGACAAGGGGTGGTGTACTGCACCAAAGTAAAGGACTCTGGGGAAAGAGAAAGAGGGCCAGGGACATCAGGATCCTGGTGTGTCTCCTAGACCGATCGAGGGGAGATGAGAACGTGTTAGAGTCTACACTGCAGGGCTGGATGTCGCACACCCGTTGGAGCACACAGAAACCTTGGTTTGAGCCCCCACTCCCCACCTGCAGTTAGGATGCTTTAGGAGTGGTAAAGCAGATCTGCAGGGGTATCTTTTCTCTCTCCTTATCTCCCCTTCCCTCCCAATTTCTCTCTGTCCTATCAAATAATAAGGTAGAAAGAAAACAAGGCCACTGGAAGCACTGAATACTAATACTACTAAGTGCCTTCACCAAGTCCCAACTATCAACTTGAGAGAGAGAGAGAGAGAGAGAGAGAGAGAGAGAGAGAGAGATGCACTATACTGTAAACTCAGCTCAATAAGAATAAGAGTCAATGAGTAATTAAACAGAGTGAGAAAGAAGACCTGCTTCATCACTGGGGAAGCATCCCCCCTGCGGGTGGGGAATTGGGGCTCAAACCCAGGTCCTTGTGTGTGATAGTGTGTGTGTACCTAATTGGGTGCACCACGGCACAGCCCTGCAGTATAGTCTTCAACACACAGGCACAGCCTCTCATCGCCTCCTAATTGGATCTAGGAGACACACCAGGACCCCACGTCACTTCATCCTGGTCTTCTCCCTTCTTCCCCAGAGTCCTTTGCTTTGGTACAAACCCCCAGTCCAGATTTCACCTCGTCTATGGTTTACCTCAGTGGTGTCATGTGGTTGGTTACTGAAGTCAGGATAGAGGGGTAAGGCCAGGAGCCAGGCAGCGTTGCACCTGGTTTAAGCACACACATTACAGTGCACAAAAACCCAGCTTCAAGCCCCTGGGACCCACCTACAGGGGGAAAGCTTTACAAGTGGTGAAGCAGGGCTGTAGGTGTCTCTCTGTCCCTCTCCCTCTCTATCTTCCCCTACCATCTCAATTTCTGTCTGTCTCTTCCCAATAATAAATAAATAAATGCAATAAAAAATATATTTAAAAAAAAAGAGAGAGTGAAAGGGTCACGGGTGAGCCTGCTGGAAAGCCTGGATACAGCTATGCCTACAACGGGATTCCCCAGACTGTGCCCTGAATAGGCCAGTCAATTCCAGAAAGTCCATCTCTTATTAATACAACAATTGGCGTATCTCTTTCTGGCGTATCTCACTCAACGTGATGCCTTCAAGTTCTGGTCAAGATATTGCAAAGGTGATGGCCTCATTATTTTTAAAAGTCTTATTTTTTTTCTTTACTGGATGTATTAATGGTTTATAGCTGACAGTAAAATACAGTAGTTGGTACATGTGTAACATCTCTCAATTTTCCACCTAACTATCTAACCCCCAGCTCGGTCCTTCTCCAGCATGTTGTTCTAACACATGAGCACTCCCCCAGCCCCCTCACAGAGTCTTTTATTTTGGTGCAATACACCAAGCCCAGTCCAAGGTCTGCTTTTTGTTTCCCCTTCTGTTCTTTATTCTGCACTTCTTCCTGTGCGTGAGATCATCCCATATCCATCCTTCTCTTCCTGGCTTATCTCATTTGACATGATTCCTTCAAGCTCCATCCAAGATGAGGTGAAGAAAGTGAAATTACCATTCTTAATTGCTGAGTAGTATTCCGTTGTGTGTATATAGACCACAACTTGCTCAGCCACTCATCTGTTATTGGACATCTGGGTTGCTTCCAGGTTTTGGCTGTTACAGATTGGGCTGCTATGGACATAAATGTACACACAGATCTTTTTGGATGGGTGTGTTTGGTTCCTTAGGATCTATCCCCAGGAGAGGAACTGCAGGGTCATGGGGCGGGTCCATTTCCAGTGCTCTGATGACTCTGCAGACTGTTCTACATAGGAGTTGGGCCAGTTGACACTACACCAGCAGTGCAGGCGGCTTCCTTTGGAAGGAGGTTCCCCTGTCTGACTCTGTTGCTGTCTTGCTGACTCTCTCCTATCTTCCCAGTGCTCAGCCTGTCGCCCTCCCCCTGTGCTTTGTTCCACTGCAGATCGAGGACATGCAGTGGGGCAAGGGCGTCCGAGAGATCCCCCCGTCTGTGTGCACCCGGCCCTGCAAACCAGGGCAGAGGAAGAAGACGCAGAAGGGCACCCCGTGCTGCTGGACCTGCGAGCCCTGTGACGGCTACCAGTACCAGCTGGACGAGATGACCTGCCAGCACTGCCCCTACGACCAGCGTCCCAATGAGAACCGCACGGGCTGTCAGCGTATCCCCGTCATCAGGCTGGAGTGGCACTCGCCCTGGGCCCTCATCCCTGTCTTCCTGGCCATGCTGGGCATCATGGCCACCATCTTCGTCATGGCCACCTTCATCCGCTACAACGACACCCCCATCGTGCGGGCCTCAGGCCGGGAGCTGAGCTACGTGCTCCTGACGGGCATCTTCCTCTGTTACATCATCACCTTCCTGATGATCGCCAAGCCCGACGTGGCCGTGTGCTCCTTCCGTAGGGTCTTCCTGGGCCTGGGCATGTGCATCAGCTATGCCGCCCTGCTCACCAAAACCAACCGTATCTACCGCATCTTCGAGCAGGGCAAGAAATCCGTCACAGCCCCCCGGCTCATCAGCCCCACCTCGCAGCTGGCTATCACATCCAGTCTGATCTCGGTGCAGCTTCTTGGGGTGTTCATCTGGTTCGGGGTCGACCCTCCCAACATCATCATCGACTACGAGGAGCACAAGACCATGAACCCCGAGCTGGCCAGGGGGGTCCTCAAGTGCGACATCACCGATCTGCAGATCATCTGCTCCCTGGGCTACAGCATCCTGCTCATGGTGACATGCACTGTGTACGCCATCAAGACTCGGGGGGTCCCCGAGAATTTCAACGAAGCCAAGCCCATCGGGTTCACCATGTACACCACATGCATCGTGTGGCTGGCATTCATCCCAATCTTCTTCGGCACGGCTCAGTCGGCAGAGAAGGTAAGTGAAAACACACACACACCCTGGCCACGCCGGGCTCATGGTGGGGGGGGGGGGAGCGGCAGTTGCAACCCACTAGGTCGGCCAGAGCCAGAGGTGTTATCGTACCACGCGAAAGGACTTGGGTTCCAGCCCCTGGTGGGCTTCAGGAGTGGGGAAGCAGGTCTGCAGGTGTCTGTCATTATCTCTCCTTCTCTATCTGCCTGTCCCCTCTCATGTTCTCTCTGTCAAAGGAATACAAAGAAGGAAAAAGGAAAAACAATGACTGCATGACTGACTGAAGCAGTGGATGTATGTCTTGTCCTGGTAACAAGCTCCAGTGATAGCCCTGCTGGCAGTGAGGCGGAGAGGAGAATTCTGTATGGAATTACCAGATGTCTGGATGTGGGCTTAGCACTGTGTGGTAGACTGCACTGAGGTGCTCACTCTGCAGGATTCATTTACATCTTCAGTATCCCCATCCAGCTGTGGTTTTGGGTACACACACACACACACACACACACACACACACACACACACACAAGCATACACACACACACACACCCTGTGTTACATTGCTCAGTTACAAGTGGACTGGATGTCTCTTAAACATTTAAGGACTCAATGCCCTAACTAAGAAGAACCTGAATTTAACTAGGGACATCTAATTCCTTCAATTCCTCTGCTTTTTTCTTTTCTGTTTTTTATTATTATTAACTAGCACTTTTGTTTCTTATAGAATCATATGAAAGATTAATGAGATCCACCTGACTTGCCAACAGCAAAAAAAAAAACAAAACAAAACAAAAAAAACAACCTTCTGCCTAACTAGTCTCTTTCAGAAGTTAAAAGTTGAAACTGTGTTTTAAGAAATAGTAAATATTTCATGACACCACACAGAATCCCAAAGAAACCAAGGACAGAAGATGGTTCCAGATTATGGACTTGGCCATAATGTGTCTTAGGGGATTTTTTTTTTCTTTTTCCAAAATGATGCTCCAGGAGCTGGCTGAGTTTCAGATTCCTAATGTAGGCTTCCTATCTGTGCAGCCAGCATGATTCTCACCTTGCTGTTTCTGCTATTCCAGTAAGATAGTCCAGGAAGAGTTAGGAGAGGAGGAAAGATTCCTATAATATATGCAGGAAAGTGGGTAACTGTTGAACTTTTTTTTTTTTTAAGACAAATGAGGTGTGATCACAGAATTCATACAGACAACAATCACTGCTCTAAGACAGACACAGTGTGCTCCAAGCAATAGGCTCCATGCATGGATGTAGGCGTGAGAAATCTAACAGAGAGGCCTGGTCACTGTTGTTTTGCAGCTGAAGACTACTAAGACGCACTTTTGAGATCGTCTGCCTACTCTCTTTCACTTTGCATTTCACGATTATGAATCTTCTCTGTAAGGTCAGGGATAAAACTTATTGCTTTAAGAAAACTGAAAAGAAAAATACACATTTTTGGGGAATGGAATTCGCTGGTTCTAGTTGTTATAGAAGACATACTGTGGGCAAGACTGGAGGAATGACGCTATCTTTTCTTTCTTCTTTTATTAGTGATTTAGTAATGATTAACATGATTGTAAGATAACAGTGGTACAATTCCACACAGTTCCCACCACCAGACTTCCACCTCCTATCCCCACCACTGGAAGCTTCCCTCTGGGAGTTTGAACCAAATATCATTATGGGTTGCAGAAGGTGGGAGTTCTGGCTTTTGTAATTGCTTCTCTCTCTGCTGGACGTGGATATTGACAGATGTAGCCATACCATCTTTCCCTAGAGGGGCAGAGCTCAGGGGAGGTGGGATTCCAGGACTCATTGGTGAGGTTGCTTTTTGTTTTGTTTTGTTTGTGTTTTCTAGTAAAGGGCTCTGCTCAGCTCTGGCATATGGTGGTGCTCTAGACTGAACCTGGGGATTTAGAGCCTCAGGCATGAGAGTCTCTTTGCATAACCATTATGCTATCCCCTCCCCATCTCCCAGGATGAAGCTGTCTTCAGGGAATGTGGTTTTTTCATCCCCAAGTTTAGAAGGTTCAGATATATCTTGTGTAATCTCAATGAGTCACAATGTTTCACATAGCTGATTGGCACAATTGTCAGCCCCACCTCGCCAAATGAGTCTAGTGAATTGTCACACGAAAAGGCACCTTCTAATGGTGGCCTATGGTTGGAGGAGGAGTGACCGTTCCAATATTCTGTGTACAAGAAGCCACAGAATTTAAACTGCTGGAGGCGGCAGATTGCCAAGTGCAGCAGAGAGATTCCAGCAACAGAGCGTGATTGCCAAGCTCATAGCATGCAGACTTGGACTGTCCTTTCTCTCCTTTAGTTTCGATTTAACTGTTAAAGTGTTTCCAGTGGAAGGATGCCATTGTAACAAGGGAAGGAACAACAACAACAACAACAACAACAAAAACAGATTAGGCAGCAACTTCAGTAATAACTATTTACTGTTTCAGGAAATTAAATTCATTTTTATTGTGCCTCGACTAGCTCTGTGAACCATCTCAGGAGCTGAGTTCATTAACGGGGCAGAAAGGATGAGACATGTTTATCTGTTTACAGTACATTGGCACCATGAAGTTTGCTTTTGTTAAGGGGAATGTGAAAGTTACTGTTGAAAGAAGGGAGAGGTCAGCTTTAGCCAGGACAGAGAGATTGTGGGTTCGAGGGATTTTACTTGGGTGGGTGTAGTGGTCAAAGGAGAAACTACAAATGGCACCGCCATGCAGAGTGGGGGCTGTCTGGCCTAGTGACCTGTGACCCTGCCTTACTAACAGGCATTGTTGCTTCTGATTAGAAGGCTACGCTGGATTCTATGAAAACAAGAGCTTGGGGGCCCAGACAGTGGCATTACTGTATATTACTCTGTGCAAGGACCTAGGTTCAAGTCTCTGCTCCTCACCTGCAGGATGCATGCTTCACAGTATGAGGCAGGGCTGCAAGTGTCTCTCTCTCTCTGTCTCTCTGTCTCTCTCTTTCTCCCCCTCATTGTCCTCCCTCCCTCCCTCTCCCACCTCCCACTTCCCTACTCTCTCACCCTCCCTCCCCCTCTCCCTTCCCCCTCTCAGTCTCCCTTTCCCTCTCCCTTTCTCTCCCTCTCTCCCACCTCTACCAATTTCTCTCTATCCTAACAAAAATTAGAAAGGAAAAAAAAAGGGAAAAAAACAGCAACTGGGAATGGTAGATTTGTCATGCCTGCACTGAGCCCTAGTGATAACCCTGGTGGCAATTAAAAAATATATTAAATACAAGAGGGGCCAAATGGTAGTGCATCTGTTTAACTGCATACACTACAGATCGCAAGGACCCAGGTTCAAGCCCCTAGTCCCCGCCTGCAGAGGAAAAGCTTCACAAGTGGCTAAGCAGGGCTGCCGTTCTCTCCCCGTCTCTTTCCCTCTCTAACTCACCCTTCCCTCTCAATTCCTGTCTCTGTCCAATAATAAGAAAATAGATACATAAATTTTCAGAGAGGGAGAAATAAAAGAAAAACAGTAGCCTGTGAGCAAATATATATGAACCCCAGTCACAAGTGGAACTTTTGGCAGGAATCCTTCCATTCAGTGTTAGACCAACATGTCAGCGTTGCGTACACAAGCTTATAAGTGAAACACATCTAGTCTTGCTGGTGATGACAAACTCCCTTGATGGGCCAGCATGGCCTCCTCTGAGCTCTGCCATTGTAACTACAACCACAAGCTCCAACCACAGGCTCGAGGTGAAGGACTCTGCTAGTCCTTTCTCCTTGAAACTACAGCTTTTTAACAAAAGTTTACCAATCTGAGAGAACTGTGAGCCCAGGACACATTGGCCTGGGGACTGCAGGAATGTTTTTTGTGTTCTATTTATTTGTAATTGTGATAGCATTGCAATGAAGCATGATACAGGGGGTCAGGTGGTGGCGGACCTAGTTGAGAGCACATGTTACAGTGCTCAAGTACCCCGGGCTCGAGCCCCTGGTCCCCACCTCCAGGGGGAAAGCTTCTGTGAGTGATGAAGCAGGGCTGCAGGTGTCCCTGTCTCTCTCCCTCTCTGTCTCCCCTTCCCTCTCAATTTCTGGCTGTCTCTATCCTATCAATAAATAAAGATACTATTTTGAAAAAAAAATGTACTGTTGGGAGTCAGGCAGTAGCACAACGGGTTAAAAGCATATGGCACCAAGCACAAGGACTGACGTAAGGATCCCAGTTCAAGTCCCCAGCTCCCTACCTGCAGGGGAATCGCTTCACAGGCGGTGAAGCAGGTCTGCAGGTCTCTCTTTCTCTCCTCCTCTCTGTCTTCCCCTCCTCTCTCCATTTCTCTCTGTCTTATCCAACAAATGAGGACATCAGTAACAACAACAATCATAACCACAACAAGGGCAACAAAAGGGAATAAATAAATATATATATTTAAATGCACTGGTAAACAAAGCACAATATAGGCCTCAGTGTGTGCTAGTAAACTCAACGTTGCCTTTTGCAGCTAAAGGACATGGGGGCAGGGCGCTGATAAGGCATCGATGACATGATGGTGGAGAAAGCCCTGCGTTAGTGCTGGGAGTGGTGTGCAGATGTTTATTATGGGAAAACTGGAAATTGTACCCAGGTGACAACTGACTTTTGTAAGGCATGAGTTCCCTAATTGTTGGGTAGTATGCCAGCTCCCCCGGCTTAAAGCTTCTGTCTCTAATCCTGCTTAACTAAGCACCGGCATGCCTGCAGGACATTGGTTTGATCCCACTCAAAGCTGCGGTCTATTTACATAAACCACTGTGAACTAAGCACCACCCTCCCTCCAGGGCATTGGCAGTTCAGTGGTAGAATTCTCCCCTGCTCCGTCCCCTCTCCTTGTCACACCCTGATTTTCACCAATCTCTTTTTTTGCTCCACCCTCTCTACGTCACACTCAGTTTCCACCCTACTTGGCTAGTATATATACAAGCTGCTTTTCTGAGTAAAATCACTTGGAATTGCTTTCCGGCTCTGAGAGTTCCAGAGTGTATCTCCTGCGACGTCAGTGCAGCAGCCTCGGTTGGCTCCAGTTGAGTTCTCTCCAACCCAGAGAACACTTGCTCAGGAAGAAGCACCCTCAGGCTATCCCGGCACCTAATGAAACAGTTGAAGAAAGAAAGAAAGAAAGAAAAAACATTGTTACATCACGCTAACTACTAAACATCCAATTCTGTCCTTTGTCAGAAAGCTGCCCTGTTACCTTCTTACACAGGCCCCTTCCCTCTCCGTTTCTTTCCTTCCTTCCTTCCCTCTCTCCCTCCATCCCTCTCTCTCCTCTCTTTCCCTCTTCATTCCCTCCCTCCGTCCTTCCTTCCTTCCTTCCTTCCTTCCTTCCTTCCTTCTTTCCTTCCTTCCTTCTTTCCTTCCTTCCTTCCTTCCTTCCTTCCTTCCTTCCTTCCTTCCTTCCTTTCTTTCTTTCTTTTTTCCCCTTTATATTTATTGCCGTCAGGCTTATTGCTAGGGCTCTGTGCCAGCACCATGAATCCACTGCTACTGGTGGCCATTTTTCCTTTTTATTTACCTTTTTTTTTTTTTTTAGAAACTGTGAGGGAAGGGAAGAGCTAGAGAGAGTGAGACAGAGAGACACCTGCAGTCCTTGCTTAGCTGCTCCTTAAGCTTTCCCAAACCCTGCAGGTGTGGGGCAGGGACCTGCGCCTGGTGTTGTGCTTCCCAGCCCCCTTTCCCTCTCCTCCCTTGGTAAATGCCAACAGTTCTTGTTGTCCACACATCTGTCTGTGTACTACTGGCTCACCTGCTTGTGTGTTTCCTGTCACATCTGAGCACAATCATATGGAGTTCGTCTTTTTCCATCTGACTCATTTCACTTAGGTTCTTCCTTGGTGTTGATCAAGGGCAACAGCATTTCTCCAGCTTCTAGCTGAGTTCTGTCATCTGTCTGAACTCGGATCCTGCATCCCATCATCAGCCACTGGGCACTGGGGCTGCTTCCAGTCTTTGTTTACTTTGAGGAGTGGCCTCAAACTGGAGGTGCCGAGAGCACTTCAAATTGGTGCTTTTTGTTCCCCAATATTTTTATTAGTGATTCAATATTGATTGACAAAATTATAAGGTTAACAGGTATAATTCCACACCATTCCCACCACCAGAGAGATCTGTGTCCCCATCCCCTCCGCTGGAAACTGCAGTGGTTGTGCCAAGGTCTCAGATATAGGCTAACTTTATACAAGTCTGTGACTGTGTCTATGACTGTGTCTGTGTCTTCTATCTATATATCTAGATATCTAGATATCTATATCATCTATATCTGTATCTCTACCTCTGTTATCTATATACAGTTGCCTATACATATGCCTGGTCCTTTTTGGTCCAGTTCCAGGATCTATAGCACAGGGCTTTCAGCAGACTAGCATCTGCCCTGGTTTCCTGTGCTTGAAGAGATTGACTTGTGAAAATGACAGGTGACCTCTGAGACTCTGGGAAAAGTCAGAGAAGTTTACTTGCTCCTGCCAGTGACAGAGGAGAGAGCTGGGCCATGGAGGCTGAGTCTCCAGGTGGCTCAGGTCTCAATGGGAGAGTCACCAAATGAGCAAGGAGGGATCCAGGGAACACTCCTGGAGAGAGTGTGTGAGAGTGGGGAGGGCTCCTGGGCCCTGGGAAGGTCTCTCCTTCCAGCGGGATTTTTTTTAATTTCTGGAATGTCCTCTGTTCCAGCTTTGCCAAGGGCTTTTGCTCTAATGCCGTCAGTCACACCTGGAGGGCAATAGCTTTACAAGTGGTGGAGCAGTGCTGCAGGTGGCTCTTTGCTTCTTTTATTTATTCCTTCCCTCTGGATTTCTCTCCATCTCTTTCCAATACATGCATTCGTACATACATGCATACATACATACATGCATATACACATGCATGCATACGTACATACAATGAAGCATTCTTTCAAATCTTCCTCCCCAATGAGGATAGGAACCTGGGCCAGACAGATAGTTCAAGGATAGTACACTAGACTTGTATGCCCAAGATTCCAGGTTCAATCCCTGCCACCACCATATGCTAGAACTGAGCAGCCTATTAGTCTTAGTTCCTCTCTCTCTCTCTCTCTCTCTCTCTCCAAAGAGAATACCATGCAGAAGGATCAAGGTTGGAGCCCTGCTCTCCACTTGTGGGGTGGGGGGGTGGGAGGCACTGCATGAGCAGTGAGTCAAGGTTCCAGGTGTCTCTCTGTCTCTCTCCCTATCTCACCTCCCCCTCTCAGCTTCTCTCTGTCCTATCAAATAAAGGAAAACAAAAAAAGGGAAAAAATTTCCACTGGGAGGGAGTTATGGATTCACAGTACTGACATCAAATCCCAGTAGTAACCCTGCTAAGAATTAAACAAACAAACAAACAAAAAGATAATAGGGTCTAATTCGACACTGTTCCCACCACCAGAGTTCAGTGGTTCTCCCAGGGTCACAGAGAGGGGCTAACTATAATAACTAGATCTAATTATCTATACCAACCATATCTATATTTAAACTGTATATATTATACTTTTATTATCTTTATTTATTGAATAGATACATCTGGCAATTGAGAGGGAAAGGGGTGGTAGAAGGAGGGAGGCAGAGAGACACCTGCAGCCCTGCTTCACCACTTGCAAAATTTTCCCCCTGTGGGTGGGGACCAGGGGCTTGAACCTGGGTCCTTGCATACTATAACATTTGCACTCAGCCAGGTATACCACCACCTGAGCCATCGATGGACACATCATCTATCTCTGTCTACCTCTCTGTCTCTGTCTATATATCTCTGTCTCTATCTCTGTACCTGCCATCTCTATCTGAATCACACCAGGGAGACTGGAGCACAGTGCTGGTTGATGAGTATTATGGGGACGAGTGACAGTTGTTTTTGTAGAGTATCTTCAGATGGTGGAGTGTCTGTTCCTGCTGGGAATGCATTGACTTCTGACCTTGAGCACAAAATTAGCCTAAGGCTGACACCAGAACCTATAGGATGTAAGCTCACAAGGGATTGTGGGTATAGGAGGTGATTTAAACAAGCTTCTGATAGAAGCCTGCACATGAAATCTGTTCGTGGGCAGAGGCCTGACCAAAGCAGCAGAAAGTCCTGTGTGCTCTCAAGGTCAGCAGGCCCTTTAACCCTCAATTTGAACTCTACCGGTGCGGTGCTGTCACTTGGCGCATGTATCACCCTGGGATTTAAGCTCCTTGGTTGATCTGCATGGTTTCAGCGGTTCACCTCTGCAAAATGCAGAGCCCCAGATCAGTTCATAATGACTGGGCTTTGGCATCCAGACCAGCTACTTAGGCTGCTGAAATTTACCTACCAGCTCGGCCAATGCTACAGTGCTTCTCGGGTGGCCTCCCCTGGACATCCACGAAGGGACGTGGAGGGACACCAGAGCCAGAGGTAAGGGCCACCCAGTCCAAGGTTACTGCCTGCCCTGGACCAGGTCACCATTGCTGTGCTTAGTGTTGCAGCACTTCCTAAGGAGGCAGTCCACAGACCTTTTATCCTTTCTAAGAAATTTAACTGAGGGGGGAGGAGGGCAAGTGGTGACACACCTTGTTGAGGGCACAAATTACAAATAAACACCAGAGTTCTGTATCCCATCCCCACCCTCCATTGGGACCTTCCCTATTCTTTATCCTTCTAGGAGCATGGAGCCAGGGTCATTATATGGTACAGAAGGTGGAAGGTCTGACTTCTGTAATTACATTCCTCTCCTGTTTTATTTTATTTTGTTTTATTTTATTATTTCCAGGGACGATCACTGGGACTCAGTGCTTGCCCTATAAATCCACTGCTCCTGGTGGCTTTTTTTCCCCCTGTTTTATTGGATAGGACAGAGAGAAACTGAGATGGTAAGGGGAGATAGAGGAGAGAAATATAGATACCTGCTGATCTACTTCACTACTTGTGAAGGGACCCTCCTGCAGGTAGGAAGTGGAGGAGCCCAAACCCAGATCCTTGTGCAAGGCCTTGCTCTTAGTACTATCTGTGCTTAACGAGGTGCACTGCCGCCCAGCCCCATACTTATCTCCTTATAACTCATATAGTTCTCACAAAGTCCAAGTGGCAGAGTGGTGGTTACTATTGGGTGTTTTTTTTTTTTTTTTTTTGGTTGGTGTCTGCGATTCTGTTTCTTTAATCCTCTATATTCCACACATGAACACAACCATCTGGTACTTGTCCTTCACCTCTTATTTCACTCACATAATCATCTCTAGTTTTGCCTATTTTCTGTTCCAAGTGATACAGTCATCTTTGTTTGATGGCAGAACCCTGTTCGTTGAACAGATATCTCACATGTTCTGTATCCAGTTCTCTGCCAATGGACATTTAGGTTGATTCGATATTTTGGCTGATGTAAATACTGTAGTGCTGAATACAGGGCTGCAAATATCCTTTGAAATGAATGCATCCATGTCTTTTGAATTCATGCCCAGGAGGAGCATTGCTGGATCGTAAGGTATTTCCATTTGTACTCGTTTAAATTCTCTCCATCCTATTTTCACCTGGGGCTGCCCCAGTTTGCATTCCCACAAGTAATGTACCAGAGTTCATTTTTTTGCTCTCGGCATCCTCACTGTAGGGAAATTTCCCTACACTTCACCAAAAACTGTCATTTCCTGTTTTGTTGATGCAGGTCATTCTCACAAGTGTGAGGTGGTTTGAATTTGCCTGCTCTATTGATAAGTAAAGGGGAACATCCTTCCCTATGTATGGTATAGGCCATCTGAATCAGAGTGGTTGGTGGGTGATCACAGATATGTAATACCACCGCTAATCATCTGGGGGCTAGTAAAATCTATGACCTTTCCAGACTTTGCGCCTAGAGTAGGATTACTGTAATAAGGGAAACAGCCTCAAAAACAGTCCTCATGGTACCATTAAACAAAAGAATGTACCTGGTAGAGGAAACCTATATTGTTTGCAACCATAGATGCAAAGGTAACAATCAAGAGGGTTTCTTTCTTTCTTTTTTTTTTAATATTTATTTATTTTTCCCTTTTTGTTGCCCTTGTTGTTTTTCATTGATGTTGTAATTATTATTGTTGTTGTTGTCACTGTTAGATAGGACAGAGAGAAATGGAGAGAGGAGGGGAAGACAGAGAAGGGGAGAGAAAGATAGACACCTGCAGACCTGCTTCACCACCTGTGAAGCAAATCCCCTGCAGGTGGGGAGCTGGGGGCTTGAACTGGGATCCTTTCGCTGGTCCTTGCGCTTTGTACCACATGTGCTTAACCCGCTGTGCTACTGCCCGACTCCCAAGTAGGTTTTCTAATAACAATTATCAGGAAGTCTGTGATCAGACTTCTTCAATAGCACTGGGGTAATAGTAAATCTGCTCCACCACAGAGAATGTCCATAGGTTGAAGAAATGAATCATTTTAATAGATACTACTTTTTTATTGATTTAATAATGATTGACAAGACTGTAGGATAAGAGGGTTACAATTCCACATAATTCCTAAGAATATCTTTGCTATTCTTTATTCCTCTGGGAGTATGTATCCAGGATCACTGTGGGGCGCAGAAGGTGGAAGGTCTGAGAAAGAGACTAAAGTACAGTTCTGGTGTAGAATGTCCAGGATCCCTCCAGACCCTTCTGTGTTCTAGTGATTACCTTGGTTCACCTTTCTAATGAGTTCATTTCCTTGCCAACATGTTCTATGTAAATGTAGAGGCAGTCAGACTGACAGCAAGATAAGTTCTTAAAAAAAAAAAAAAAATTAAAAAGGCCAGACCTCTGAAAGCTGTCACCTAGACAGGCTTCTATTCCAGAAATCCATCAGAAGCACCAGAGTCAGAGCAGGAAACAGGTGAACTGCAGCCGGGACTGATTTGAGATTCCAGACACCAGCCGGGATTCCATTACAACATCTGCAGCCTCTCTTCAAAGCTCAGGGCCCTCATACCATGGCTGAGGTGAAGGATAGAGTTCAGAGAAGCTGGAAGATGGTTCTCTCTTGGGGTTCAAAGTAGAAGCTCGGCATGTTGGTGCAAGAAGGTGGTGTCTGTGTGAGGTGTTCCACATTTTCTCACCTTGTCCTTGGTTGCTATTCATAACAAGAAATGGCTCAGATCACTCCATTTACTGAGTCGTTCTTTCCATGTGAATTTAGAAATACCAACTTGTGTCAATTTCCCACAATAAAAGAAAATAATTAGATACATAAATAAATAAAATATTTATGTATTAACACAGGGTAGGAGTGAGAACCAGAGCACGTGATATGAGGGATCAAACTAGGAATGTCAACCTCCTATGCTCAGTGCTGTAGCCTCTATGCCACCTCCGGGACAGCTGGGTGACTGACTTTGGGTGGGGCATGAGAAAATGCAAGAAATGTGAATAACTTGGTCATTGGTGTGAACAGCTTGGTGAATACGAGGTCACCTACTAACATGGAAGAGACTGGGAGAGGGACTGGCTTTCTGGGGGAAGGAATATTTGTCCTGTTCACTCTGAGATACCTGTAAATGCTGGTGAAGCTGTCAGCTAGCAATTGGACACACCGTTTTAGGGCAGTGGGGATTCTGGGAGTTGGTAGATAACAATTAATGCATTAAACCTTGAGACTTAATGTGATCAGTCAGACATGACTAGAGGCAAAGAATTCAGAAGGATGGTTCTCAGGATGTGTCAATAATCAGAACTACAGAAGAGAAAGAGCAGATACCAGAGAAGTGGCAAGTAGAGAGGAGTACCCAGAAAGAACCAGCTCCCAATGAGTGAGAGATGGAGGGCTAGGAACAGAATTAGTGTTGCCAAGAAGTTCAGTGAGAGGCACACAAAGACAGGACCACAGAATTGGGCAATGGGTTCATTGGAAACCTTGGGCAATGGTATGAGGGAGGGTTAGAAATAGTCTTGAATAGAATAGATGTAAGAGAGAAAAGAAGATAGGGGAAGTTGTGTCCAAGGGATTTCACTATAACTATTCTCTATGGATTTTATTTTTATTGGTGGCATTGATGGTCTACAGTCAACAGTAAATGCAGTTGGCGCACATGTAAAATTTCTCAGTTTTCTGCAAAACACTCACCTCCAGTATAGGTCCTCCTCCACCATCTTGCACCAGGACCTGAACCACCACCACCACCACCACCACCACCACCACCACCACCACCACCCCCGCTGCAACCCCCGGCCCAAGTTCTGTTTCCTTAAGGGGTCCAGGAGTCTCACTGAAGGGTAGTGTCTTGGATTAGTAAGTTATGACTCAGTAAGAGACAGAGCCACATCCCAGTGATCCCAACAAAAGAGTTAGGTCAAGGTTGGGCACTCTACCCTCTAGCCATGTCACCTGCCACTCCCTGCTCACAAGTGACAGGAAATGGGGCACAGTGTGTCTGGGTGATGTAGTAGAGGATGAGGCTATTTCATGATTTGTAGACTGTCACCAGAAACCTATCTGGAAAGCACAGGCACACTCAATTTATATACCCTATCCAATTATCCCTCCTTTTCCCTAGTAAAGACAATAGGCATTCACCCCTGCAAGAAAAAAAAGGAAGTTTCTTTAAATCATAGTTGTCAGTTAGTGTAAAGGGGTCTCTTGCTCATGAATGTTGATGACAAGGGACCGGAAGCTGTCCTTCATAAGACATTTAATCATCCAGGACTTCTAATCCTCGGAACAATTGTAAAATTAATTTGAAAAGTCACAGCCTCTGCTCAAGCTTCTGAACACCCCATTGGCAATCCCACATTTAGTGAGATATACTTCAAAGTGGATGAGACACCGAGACTGCTTGACAAGGCAGATGGCTTTCTCCATGATGAAAAAGTCAGCCTTTGTGTCAGTGGTGAAATAATCAATAATTGACTTTGGAGGATTAAAAAATGGGAAAGTGATGACTGCAGGCATACATCTGTCTTTCCAGAAGAACTATAGACTTGACTGTAATAAAGATATTGAGTTAATGAGAGCAGAGGGCAAGGATGCAGGGATATCATATTTTTTCCTTAAATCTTCATAGACACCCCCGGAAAGTGAATCTTGCTCACTGAATGCTAGAACTCACAGAAGCTGTGGCTGTAACTCCACACCCTGAGAACAGACACCAGATCTGAAGGGAACAGCCTGGGGACCTCCCTCACCAACGGCTTCAGCCTCATCTCATGGAACACATGTGACTTACCTTTCCCACAATGCACTGAGTGTGTCTGTCATCTTGATTGCGGACGTCCATCCTGTTTTATTCTTGTTTGTTTTCTCTGATGCAGAACTGGAGGCTCTTCCAGGTGCAATGTCACTACTCCAAGGCCAACTTTCTCATTATTTTAGAGAGAGGACAAAGGGAAAAACAGAGAGGAACACAGCACAGTTCTACTATAAATGGAGATCCCTTAGCACCATTCAATGGTGCCCCCGTATGGTGCTGGGGTTCCAGCCCACGACCTCTCATGTGGCAAAGCATGGTCTCCTTATTCATATTTGTATTTATTATGGGATAGAGACAGAGGGAAACTGAGAGGGGAGGGAGCGATAGAAAGAGACAGAGAGACATCTGCAGCCCTCCTTCACTACTTGTCAAGCTTTCCCCCTGCAGGTGGGAACTGGGGGTTTGAGCCTAGATCTTTGAACGCTGAAATATGAGAGCCTAACAAGGTGTGCCACCACCGCCTGGCCCCATGTAAAGCATACCCTTTACCTGCTGAATCACTCCCTCCATTTGTAGACAGTCTTATTGAAGTTCCTAAATTACAAAACCACTGTAGCCCATTCAAAATGAAACATTGGAAACTTAGAGTATTCTTTGGTTTTTGGCTTTATTAGCCACCGAACTAAATATTGTTCCTTTGATGTTGTATAAGTACCACGCGCTGACCAGTTGTGCCACTGGAGCTCCGTTCCTTTGATGTTGCTGTCATAGCTCCATGGAGAGATTGGGACCATCACTCAAGGATATTTTGTGGGGGAGGGGACTGGGCAGAGCTGCACCAGCCAAGTTCACATAGCCCTAAGTACAAGGAGCTGCACAGGAATCTGGGTTTCAGCTCCCTCTCCTCAGCTGCAGGGGGAAGTTTCATGAGCAGAGCAGTGAAGCAGGTCTGCAGGTGTCTCTCTCCCTCTCTCCCTCTCTGTCTCCCCCTCCTCTCTCAGTTTTTCCCTGTCCTAGCCAATGAAATGTGAAAAAAAATGGCTACCAGGAGCAGTGGATTCATAATGCCCACACCAAGCCCGAGCTGGAGCGGGGGGGGGGGGGAGAAAAGAAAAGAAAAGGAAAAGAAGAGAAGAGAAAAGAAAAGAAAAGAAAAGGAAAAGAAGAGAAGAGAAAAGAAAAGAAGAGAAGAGAAAAAATATATATACATATATCAGGGAGTCGGGCGGTTAAGCATATGTGGCGTGAAGTGCAAGGACTGGCGTAAGGATCCCAGTTCGAGCCTCCCTGGCTCCCCACCTGCAGGGGGTTCGCTTCTCAGGCGGTGAAGCAGGTCTGCAGGTGTCTGTCTTTCTCTCCCCCTTTGTCTCCCCCTCCTCTCTTCATTTCTCTCTGTCCTACCCAACAAAAACGACAACAATAACAACAATAATAACTACAACAGCAACAATTAAAAAACAACAAGGGCAACAAAAGGGAAAATAAATAAATATAAATAAATAAATATATATATCAACATACATTCACACTTCAGCTCCTGTTCCAGGTGAATGCTAAGGAACCTTGGTGCTCACAGCATTAGAGATGAGTTTTAACAGTATCGCCTGGGGGTATAAGACCTTTTTCCTCTCTACTCTTAGGTTCAAAGGCTGAAACAGGGCTAGTTTGAGATTCCAAAAGAAGGGTGTATGGGTGGAGGTAGAAAGCATAATGATTATGTGAAGAGAGTCTCATGCCTCAGGCTCCGAAGTCCCAGGTTCAATCCCTCATACCAACATAAGCCAGAGCTGAGCAGTGCTCCGGTGGAAAAAAAAACAGTAAAGAAAAGAAAAAAGAAAGTCGAGGTCACCTTCTTCACTTCATCTTGGATGGAGCTTGAAGGAATCGTGTGTAGTGAGAGAAGCCAGAAACAGAAGGATGAATATGGGATGAGCCCACTCATAAACAGAAGTTGAAAAATAAGAACAGAAAGGAGAAACACAAAGAAGAACTTGGGCTGAGTTTGGTGTATTGCACCAAAGTAAAGGGGGGAGAGAGAGAGAGAGAGAAAGAGAGAGAGAGAGAGAGAGAGTGTGTGTGTGTGTGTTTAGATCCTGCTGCCTGATGGTGAAGGACCTAGGCTGGGGGTGAGAGTGTTATGCAGAAAATTGAAAGATTTTACACAAGTTCCCACAAGTGCACTTACTGTAAATCAGAGTCAGTTCTCAACATCTGTCCATGAGTGAACTAGCGAGACAGGACCTCAGATACAGAAACTTGGCCTCTCAAGGTCAGGGAGGTTCACAGCAACCTTACCCCAGATTTCCTTAGGGAAGGTTGTCACTCACCTGTGAGTTTGAGGAGCACACAGATGACCCCGATTAGGTTGGGGGAGATTAATGTGGAATCCTTTTGAAAGTCACTCTCCATCTTGAGTGGATGGAATAGTACCTTCTCCCGTTTTATCACCTTAGCCACAATTCCAGCAAACCTGTCACTCGGCACCATTCTCTCTGCAGTAATATGTTTTCTTCCTAAAGACTCTGACCCACCCAGAAACGTGTGTCTGACGTCCCGTTGCCAACTCCTGGAAAGGGTTCCATTTTCTTAGCTCAATTACTCAAAAGGTACACAATTACACTGTGATTTTTTTTAAAATCTTTCATATTGTTTTTTTTTTCCAATAGATACTTAAAAATCAATTTATTTTTATTCTGCCATCTACCAGGGGGATTGTGTTTGTTAGGATGAAAAAGCAATTTTAATTTAGTGGGGAAATGGATTTTCTTTATCACAGAGAAATGCAGAACAGAGGAGAAGCACAGCAAATAAAGCCCTTGTCCTATGCCCCAGGGGTGGAAGTAGAGAGATAGGGGCTGGCCAGGAGGACAAATTTGGGTTTGGATAATTGTGTTTGAATTTCTCCTTAGAGTTCCTAGCTGTCAGTAAAAGCTCTTGGTAAGCAGCACAGACGACCTAGTTTTATGCCTGTTCTGGTGAAGTGGGTATTTCAGAGCAACAGGAGAGTTCGAGTGAGAGAGCCAGAGCTTAGGGTAGGGCTGCTTGGTCTACATCCATGGCTTCCAGGAATCAGTCTCTGGCCACAAAGCGGATGTAGCCATCCGCTTTTGTCTGTGATTCTCAGGTTCACTATGAGCTTGTCATGTATTTATTTATTGTTTGTTTGTTTGTCTGTCTGCCTCGAGGGTTATCATAGTGCCTACACTATGAACCCATTGCTCCTAGTGGCCATCTTTTTTTCCATTGTTGTTGTTCCTGTTGTTGTGGTTGGGTAGGACAGAGAGAAATGGAGAGAGGAGGGGAAGACAGAGAGGGGGCAAGAAAGAGAGACATCTGCAGACCTGCTTCACCGCCTGTGAAGCAACCACCCTACAGGTGGGGAGTCGGGGGCTCGAAATAGGATTCTTGGGCCAGTCCCTGCGCGCTGCACTAACATGGTGCACTACCGTCCAGCTGCCTTGAGCTTATCGTTTAACTTACCTGTTTTCTTTCCTTTATCTTCTCTGTCTTTCTCTTTCCTCTTTTGTGGAGTGAGAGCCTTGTACATGAAAAAAAAAATCACTATTCCTAGACCATTATTTCATTTGAGGGGGAAAAGGGAGAGATGAAGAAAGGGAGACACGCAGACAGAAAACTTAGCACTTGAACTTCTCTCAGTGCTATGACATCTCCCATGTGGTGCCAGGGGTAAAACCTATACCACAGAGATGGCAAAGCACATGGCCTGCCCGAGGAGCTATCTCCTGAGCCCATCCAGTGAGCTTTCTCTCTGGCCCACCTATGTCTTCTTAATCAAGATTTATTTTTTTATTATTATTATTATTTTATTTATTTATTTATTCCCTTTTGTTGCCCTTGTTTTATTGTTGTTGTAGTTATTATTATTGTCATCGTTGTTGGATAGGACAGAGAGAAATGGAGAGAGGGAGGGGAAGACAGAGAGGGGGAGAGAAAGATAGACACCTGCAGACTTGCTTCACCACCTGTGAAGTGACTCCCCTGCAGGTGGGGAGCCGGGAGGTGGGTCAAGCTTTATTTTCATTGTTATTGTCACAACTGATTCTAGATTATAATGTCACTGAGAATGTTTGTGTTTTAACTCAATTGATGAGTAAACCCAATCACTGCTAAGGCTTTTCAGTGTATCTCAATTTCCTTTCCAACATATGCATTTATTTATTATTCATTGGGTAAAAACAGAAAGAAATAGTGAAGGAAGGAGAAGATACAGAAGGAGACAGACACCTGCAGACCTGCTTCACTGCTTGTGAACCCCGCCCTTACCTCTGCAGGTGGGAACAGGGCCCTGAACCTGAATTCTCACACACGATAGCATGTATACTCAACCAGGTGCACCACTGCCTTGCCCCTCCTGTGCTGTCCCTCACTGCAGTTTTTTTGGTGAGGGAGGAGGACATAAGCAAAAAGGAACCCGGTTGACCAGCACAGCCTCACTGTCAGCCCTCTTTCTCGTCATGGCCAGGACCCGTCTTGCTGAAGCGTCTTGGCACATGTTTGAAAGCACAGCACTTACAAAGCACATTGTACGTAGGTGTGTCAGAGTGTCACCTTCCTGACGCCTGTGAAATCACTGTCGCCGTTCAGCCGGCTGCCTCGAGTTGCTGTGGAAGGCACTGTTGAGGCAGCAGGTGTAAGCAGAGGTGTATAGTGGGATTCTAAGGCACATTTTCCTGAGTGCTTTAATGTAGCTGGTTTCCTTGGTGATGCTGCACTTTATCCTGTTCCCATAATAACATTATTCCAAGAAGGAGTTTCTGGGTTTTACCAGACTGCCAGGGTGAGGGATTAAGGGCATTCACAATGGAGCAGGAGCAGGACAGGGGGGGGGGGGGGCGGGGGTTGTGAATCTGTATCTGACTTTGTGTGTCAGCATATATGGCAGACTGCAGTCACAAAATGAATGTATGCTCAGTGAATAACTGCAAACACAGAAGACTGGAAAAGATAGCCCTCGACCCAGAGGTCTAGTTGCTTCACAGAACCACGTGCTGAAGTTAAATTCTCGGAGCAAAGGTGCACCAGTCTTCGTATCTAATGAAAATACTTGGGACTCAGGGAGCAGAAACCTGACTCCCAACAATTTACATGCCAAGAGAAAGGAAGCCCAAGGTGGCCAGGCTTCAGGGAATCTTGTGTCCAGTGTTTCCCGAGCCATTCAAGACTTGGGTTCTTCCCAGGTCTGTAGTGTGCTGACCACAACAAGCATCACTTGATACTGCCTGAGACGCAGGACCACAGGTGGCACCTGTCCCGCAGAAAAGAGGGAGTGTTCAAGAGCCCCTGGTTTCTTGATAGACTCCTGAAGGATAATGCTCATCATTTTTTTCTGCAGGACTATTTTGTTTTTCTTAATTACGAATAGCTACATGTTATACCAGACATGCCAGAAATTCTTTTCTGTCTCTGTAGCTGGATCTCCAGCTTCCCTTCTGTCTGGCTAATATCAGGGTCAAACACAGATCAAACACAGGTCAGAAGACCTTCAGGCTAAGAGAGGCCCTATCTGATATCCCTGAATTATGCCTACCTTCTCTCTCGGGGTAAGGTTAGGACTCACAGCATGAACATAGGATCTGTTTATAGCCACTAGCAGTGGAGAAGATGAGTGTTCCATCTACTAGGAGAGATTATTGCAGTGTTCAGTGCCTTCAGATGTGTGTGTATACCCTTAAGATAGCCACATGGATGTATACCCTCAGGGTATGTCTTTCTGACCTCACCTAGCTGTGTGCTCACCTACCCGGTAAACAGAGGGACACATCAGCCAGCTTGGGAGAGGGGCAGAACTGCATTGTGAGTTGCACACCAAGGGTCCACCACTCTTTTCTCTTTTTACTCATGGTGTAATAAAGTCTATTTTCCCTTTCTATCTTTCTTATAGTAGTGATTCAATATTGATTTACAAAATTATAAGATACTAGAGGTATCATTCTGTAACATTCACACCACCAGAGTTCTCTGTCCTCCTTCCCTTCATTGGAAACTGCAGTAATTCTCTCTAGGTCATAGATGTGGGCTGACTTTCTATCTATAACTCTATCTATATATCAATATCTATATCATCTATATATCTATCTATCTATATATTTTTTTGTCTATCTTTTCCTATGGATTTTTCAATCCTGAGAATCAAACAAAATTCTGCTTTCTGGCTTCCAAAGAACCCCTCTTTTTCAATAAGGGAGGCCCTATCCCTAATCCTGGGTTACGTGTCCTCCCTTCTGTCTCCTTGAGACAGATTAGAATGAATGAAGAATGAATGAATGAATGAATGAATCCCCCAGGTCTCTAATACCAACATGAATTGAAGGGATAATACTGCTGCTTCCAGGGCTGCTGACTAGGAGGGCTTGTTCAAAACCAAGCAGACAGCAAACAAAGCAAGCTAGAGAGAGAGGCAAGCAGGAAGACTGGGGAGGTGGCCAGCACAGCAAGGTACCTCCAGGGAAACTCCTCAGAGGACACATCTGCAGGAAGGAAATGCCATCCTTGCTGTCATTGCTTACATTTGCAAAAAGAAGGAAAGAAAAGTTAAGGGAAAGCAAGTCTCTAAGGGGAAGGTGTTTCTAAGCAGTCCTGATTGTTGGGCCTTATTACAAACTGATAAGGAGGAAGAGAGAACAATGCACTGCTCCATTCCCCTTGAGTTCCCTTGGTGCTGTCCATGGTGCTGCCATGTGCTTCTGGAGCAGAAACCCTGAACATCATATATATCTACTCCACTGAGCCACCTCTCAGCCTCTTGGTGCCATTTGCCATGAGGATTTGCAGGCGAGCAAAGTTCCCAGGATGGTGACCTGCACTTCCTACCCAAATCAGGTGTCACATTGTGATTCAAGTTTTACAAAGCCATGAAAGAAAGGACATTAAAAAAAAAAATGTTTAACACAGTGCGTTTCTGTCTTTTCCTCTGTTATTCTTGCTATTCATTCTCCATCTCGCCGATTATTATCTCCAGGGGAGATGAAAGAAAGAGCTGAGAGTCACAATGCTTCTCTCTGTAATCACCTACAGAGCCACCTGCCCGCCAGAGGGGGAGAGATGCTGTCTCTCCCAGAGGGAACAATCCCGGGCTCTTCAGTGCTGTATTTGGCATTCAGCACTCAGGGACCACTCGGGCATAATAATTAGTCCTTCCTTGGGCCCCTGAAATTTTAGCTCCTGGAACAGGAATTGTTAAGAAGGACGCAGTTGTAGTTCATTTTGCCTAAGACTGTTTCCTAATCACAAAAGTTATTTCAGAAGAAATGACTTTCTGATATGTGAGAATTCTCAAAGGCAGGCCAGGAGGTGAGGAGGAATTCACTGAAGCTTAACCAGGGGCCTGCTTTCCCACTTCCTGCAAAGCCTCAAAAAGGCCACGTGAGGAGTGACTTGGCCAGCAGCACTCTTTCTGGTGGGCCCCAAGCATGTTAGGTGTGGCTTAACAGGTGAAGCTGTGAAGAGTAGTGATTCCCTCCAGTAAGCAAAGCATCTCCTTTCTTTCTTTTTTTTCTTTTTTCTTTTCTTCTCTCTCTTTTTTAAAACATTTATTGGGAGGATTAGTGGTTTATAGTCAACAGTCAAATACAGTAGTTTGTACATGTGTAACATTTTTCAGTTTTCCACATAACAGGTCAAACCCCTGTAGGTCCTCCTTCTCTGCCATCATGTCCCAGAACCTGAATTCTCTTTGGTGCAATACACCAAACCCAGTCTAAGTTCTGCTTTCTGTTTACTCAGTTTTCAACTTATTTTTTCATTATTTGTGATTTAATAATGATCAGTAAGATTGTGGGGTGACAGGGGTGGGGGGTGCTGGGTGGTAGTGCAACAGGCAAAGCGCATGAAGTGTCAACCTATTTTCAAGACTGTGGTAGGACTGTGGTGGTTATCTATGGAAGTGGGGATGGGGACACAGACCTTTGGTGATGAGTGGTGAAAGAAAATGGAGTTAAACTTTTTTTTTAAAAGCATCTCCTTTTCACAGGGGGGTGAATATTTTGTGAGCTCATTGGACAAGGGGGACAGGAGACATGGCATCATAGTCCCATGATGCCCTGCAATCCCATGGCGAATAACTTTCTTCAAGTAAGAATCACCAGTGCAGGTTCGTCAAGTACATTCACTTTCACTTGATATAACTGAGTGTGTATTTTCCCCAGAGTTCTGAAGATGGTCAAGTGCAAACCTCTTTATTTTTTTATTTTCTTTAAATTATCTTTATTTATTTATTGGATAGAGACAGCCAGAAATTGAGAGGGAAGGGGATGATAAAGAGGGAGAGAGACAGAGAGACACCTGCAGCCCTGCTTCACCACTTGCAAAGCTTTCTTCCTGCAGGTGGGGACTGGGGCCTGGAACCTGGGTCCTTGCACATTATAACACATGTGCTCAACTGGGTGTGCCACCACCGGGCCCCCAAACCTCCATTTATTTAATGAAAAACACAAAACACTAACAAAACTGGGAGCCAGGAGATAGCTCACCCTGTAAAGCATGTGCTAGGCCTGGATTCAAATCCCTGAAATACCTGATAGCACCATGGATGGTACCGGGGAGCTCTGTCGGTGGTGCAGGTGTGTTGTCTGCAACTCTCTGTCAAATTTAGATGTTAAAAAATTGCCCCAGGGAGGCACTTAGCAGTGGTATCATGCATGAACCAGGCCTCAGAACTGCAATGGGAAGAAAAAGAAAGACAAAATCACCACTCTATTATTATTATTATTATTATTATTATTATTATTATTGCCACCAAAGTTATTGATAGGACTCAGTACTGACACTATGAATCCACTGCTCCTGGTGGCTATTCCCCCCTTTTTATTTCTATTTTATTTGACAGGAGAGGGAGAAGTTGAGAAAGAGTGAGGAGATATAGAGAGGGAGAGAGAAAGAGAGGCACCTGCAGACCTGCTTCACTGCTCTGCCCCCAGCCTGTGGGTAGCAGGGACTCAAACCCGGGTCCTTGTGCATGATAATGTGTGTGCTTAACTGGGGTGCACACAAAACTGTCACTATTATCCCCATGCCTGAGGCTGCCTTTTGAGTGTTTTTTTATTATTATTTTCATTTATTTATTGTATAGAGACAGTCAGAAATTGAGAGGACAGGAGAAAGAGAAGGAGAGAGAGAGAGAGACAGAGAGACACCTGCAGCCCTGATTCACCACTCCTGAAGCTCTCTCCCCCTGCTCACTGCAAAAGGTGCTCTTACCCACGTGCTCCACCAGCTGGCCCCCAAAGCTACCTTTTGTAAGTTACGAGAGAGGGTTTTCACTGGCTCCCATGGTGGGCCAATGACTAGACAGGCTGTCTTGCTGCTTTTTTGAACATAGCCCCGGCTCCAATATTTCTGCTCATCTGTGGCATAGGTCCCAGTGTCCAGGATCCCCTATAGACCATACACTGTACCAGGACTTCCAAGAACCTCTCTTTATAAGTTGAGTATCCCCTTCTCTACCCACCCCTCTGGAAAAATGTGCAGACAAATGGCATTTCTAGGGCAGCAGATGGTGCCTTGTGTTTCTCTCATCACACTGTCATCTTCCCGTGCACTTGATGGCATGTATGTTTGCTTTACTCATGGTCCCTCTCCCTGCTTTAGAGCCTAAGTCAAGGACAGCCGAAGGGGGTTTTGTGTGTCTAGCAGAGAGTTTAGTCAGGGCGCGGTGCACGTCAGTGTGCTGTGGGGGAGCAGATAACTCACAGCATTGCTCAGGAGGACACAAGGCAGGAACCGCGACCAACCGCAAGGAGAAATCAGATAACACGGGGGCCCGGCAGTGGCTCACCGGGTTAAGTGCACATAGTGCAAAGTGCAAGGGCCCACGCAAGATCCAGGTTTGAGCCCCGGACTCCCCACGTGCAGCAGGGATCACAAGTGGTGAAGCAGTGCTGCAGGTGTCTCTCTCCTCTACCTTCCTACCCTCCACTCCCTCTCGGGTTCTGGCTGTCTCTATCCAGAAAATAAATAAATAAATAAATAAATAAATAAATAAATAAATAAATAAATAAATGTGTTTTTTAAAAGAAATCAGATAACATACCATGAAGAAAAGCTGAGATGAGTGTTGGAGTAGATACCACCAAGGGGACTTTTGCTGTGCGGTGGGGTTGGGGAATGCTAATAGATGTCTAGACACACTCCGTTGGAAATACCTGTTTGCAGACCAGAATTAGCATGTGTTAGTGTGACTTAACTGCAAAGGGCAGAGTTACCGCATGGCACAGGGACAGTGTAAGTCCAGAGAAAATAACTTGGAAGGACTTGGACCTGAGATAGCAGTTACAGCACTTTCCCCTTTGTGATCAAAAACAATCTCAAAATAAAATTCCTCTTGATTTTTTTTTCTTTTTACTGCCACCAGCGTTATCACTGGGGCTCAGAGCCAGCACTGTGAATCCACTGCCATTCCTGACAATCATCTTTTTTTCCTTTTTTGTTTTAATCTTTCTATTTTATTTAGTAGAAGAGACGGCAAACGCTAGAAGAAGAAGTAGAAGAGATAGAGAAATTGAGAGAGGAGGGGGAGATAGAAAGGGAGAAAGAGAGATGCCTGCAGACCTGTTTCATGATGAAGTTTCCCCTCTGCAGATGGGGAGCAGGGGCTCGAACCCGGGTCCCCATGCATGGCAATGTGTGCACTCAACTAGGTGCACCACTGCCGGGTCCTTCCTCTTCATTTTTAATTTCTAGTTTCATTGCACTTGACCTGGCTGTTGAGAGCTGCAGGAAGCCTTCATAGCTACTTCAACTGCCTACATCCACTTTGCTGAGAGTTTCTGAGAGGAATCTCAAGGCAGTCATTCTTTGTCATTCTGAGGCCAGTAGGCCAACGCTGAGAGATTACCACACTGCCCATGAAATATCTATATATTGGGGTAGATTTCTGTCCTCTCTGGCTCCCCATATTCTGGACCCACTAGAAAGTAATGGTTCTTCTCTCCTGTAACGGAAGGATTCCATCACACAGAGTACCAGGAAGGCTTCATAAATGTTGACCTTACTCCCTTGACTGTGACCTGCCATATCTGATTGAATGAACAGTGTCTTCAAACATGATCTATCGGACAAGACCTGGGCAGCATAACCAATATATCTGATTAGATTCTGGCAAAAGAAATTAAAAAAAAAAAAGGATGATAGACTCTTACCACACAGCTTTGTGAAGTGAGGAGATTCAATAAGGGGAGGGGCGGGGAGGAGAGGAGAAAAGGGAGGGGAGGGGAGGGGAGGGGAGGGGAGGGGAGGAGAGGAGAGGAGAGGAGAGGAGAGGAGAGGAGAGGAGAGGAGAGGAGAGGAGAGAGAGGTTTCCAGGAGAGAGCAGTGGTTTCCAGGAATAGTGGAGTTGCTATGTAGACACCAAATCTTGGGGATAACCATGGTGGCGAATAAGTAAATACATAAAATAAAACGTAGAAAGAAAAGGACCTTAGGGCAATATCAACAATCCCGCAAACTAATAACAAATTATATTTCTCTCACCTGCTATAAAAGTCTTAGGTGACTCTTGTCCTGTGTTAGCAGAGGGGAGGTAGGGGCCAGTAGTCTTGCCACTGTTCCTGTTTGTTTGTTTGTTTTTGTTTCTTTGTTTTGCCTCCGAGGTTAATCCTGGGGCTCCTGTAGGCACTATGAATCCACTGCTCCTGGCAGCCTCCCCCTGCTTTTTTTTTCTTCTACTGGATAGTATAGGGAGGCATTGAGAGGGGAGGGGAAGATAGAAAGGGAGAGATAAAGATAGACACCTGCAGGCCTGCTTCACTGCTTATGAAGCGTTGCCCCTGCCGGTGGGAAGCCAGGGGCTTGAACCCAGATCCTTGCACTTAGGACTGTGTGTGCTTAACCAAGTGAGCCACCACCTGGCCCCCTGCACGATTTTTGACGGACGAGAGATTGAAGTCTCTGGTATGGTCTGAAAGCTGAGTGTTCTCTCCCATGCAGACAAAATACAATCCTTTCCCTCAGGACTCTGAGAAAGGCAGTGGCTGGTTGCCAAGCCTTCTGTAAAGCATCTGAGGAAAACAACATCCCTCTGTGCTGGTGGCTTGGTTCATCTATTTCAGGCCATTTTCAAATGTGAAAGGTCTGATGAGCATTGATATCAAGAGTAATGTGACCGACAAGGAAATGTGGCTGTGGCATGCAAGACAAGATAATAAAGCCAATCCAAGAAAAAAAAAACATTTCAGACAGAATGTCTTGGTGAATAACGATTAAGGATATTTTCAAAGAAGAGAGGGAAAGCGACACATAATTTATGAAAAATTGAGGGAATCTAATTTCTACCAAGGAGAAAAATATAGATGCATAATATATAATAATTATGAGACAAAATACACATAGCATACCAATGAGATACAAAGACTCTAACAAGAATGTCAAGTGAAAAGATTGAAACTGGAGTAGTTTCTAGAAAACTACACTTCTATCAGACTCTACAAGTAAAGGGGTTGTGTATCCCTCCTTGAAATCCATTGTCATAGAAAAATCCTCCATTTAGATAAAAGGAGAGAGGGCTTGGCCAAAGTAGCATTTTAAATAGTAACTGAAATCAGGGATGAACAGACTAGGCAGAGTATCGGCCAACTCTCAGTTCAAGACCAATTGGAGGCTAAGGAGATAGAATTATAATTATGAAAAAAAGACTTTCATGCCTAAGGCACCAAAGGTCCTAGGTTCAATCCCCAACATCACCATAATCCAGAGCTGAGGCAGTGCTCTGGGAAAACAGAACCAAAGAAAGCACATAAATAAACAAAAACAGCTGGCAAATATTTTAGGCTGATTGGGCAAACAGGTTTCTGTTATGACTACTCAGTTATGCCATTTTTATGTTAAAGGTAACCATAGGGTATATGAAAATTAAAGGGATTGTCTGTGTTCCAGTAAAATTTTATTTTTAGAAACAAGCCAAGCCGTGGACCATTGTTGACCAAGATTTTGGGATGTAGTTGTCTGATGTGATCAGATAGGGTCTGAGAGAGCAGATCACACATTCTGTGAGAACTCTGACATATCTCTGGGAATTTCCCATAAGCCATCAAACCCTTGAATCTTTATATTCATAGCATCTGTCCTACACATATTTAACTTAGGGAAAACTAAACAGCTTTTCTAACTGGACTTTCCCCCATGCAACCCACAAATGGTAACCTAGCAAATGGATTTACATTACTCCAATCTAATTACCTCAATCATTGTGATTCCAATGGCCCTCTTTGTATTTCAAATATAGTTTTAGGTGCAAAAGATAGTCTGAACACTATTATTTTTCTCCTACATTAAAAATCTCATTTGGGAAAAGCAATCTTTTAATTGTCAGCAGTGTTTTAAACTCTTGATTAAAATGTCATGATAAAACCCAAGAATAGGCATAGGAGGTGATAACCACTGCTGAAAAAATTAAACTTTTTATGAGTGAGGAACCTTGGCTTGTTTTCTTAATAACCGAGGGCAAAATGAAATCCAGGTATGGCCAAGACGTTACCTGAAAAACAAAATATTTGTTAGTGAGATAGATGACACAGAAACAGAGGGTGATACTTCATTGCAGCTGAAGACACCAACCACTCAGTGAAGAAAATGACTTCATCAAAACTAAAGTCTCACTTATATTTTAAAACACTTTATAGCTTTTTCAGATTTAGGTATTCTAAACAAGGCAAATGACCTTCACTCTCACTCTCCAATTTTTGCCTGTTGTTATGTTATCTTGTTTTCTGGAGGGGGAAAAAAACTGGCACTTTATTTTAGGATAGATTTCTAGGCATTTGTGAGGTCTGGAAACTAACTGTACTATGACTTGGATGCTGTCAATACAGAGTTTTCCTATTTCCTAAGTCCTGGTGGATCTTCGATAAGAAATACAGAGATTGCTCCCTTTCAGTTTCCAGTCTGGTAAATATGGATTGTTTTATCCCACAAGTCAGACCCCCTTGAGTGTTCAGTGTTAGAGTGAAATTCTGTTAAGTGTGAAAGACAAAACCAAGAAGAACAACCAAATGGATTTCCGTTGGCCCTTATAAAATTTCTCTCTTCCAATCCAAATGCAGGGACACATTTTCAGTTCCCTGAAACCATTGATTCTAAATAGAATCGTGGATGCTTACAATCATGTGAACTGGGAATCAGATAGCCATTATCTCAAGAGCAAGCTTGGAGAGGGGGTGAGAGACTTGTGTGTGTGTGGGATTTCTTGCCACATAGAAGTATTTCTGAAGACTTAGAGATCCTGAACACACACACACACACACACACACACACACACACACACACACACACACCTTTTGTTTTAAAGTAAGGTTTTGTTTGTTTGTTTGTTTTTTGCCTCCAAGGTTATTGCTGGGGCTCAGTGCCTGGACCATGAATCCACTGGTTCTGGAGGCCATTTTTCCCCCTTTTGTTATCCTTGTTGTTGTAGCCTTGTTCTGGTTATTGTTGTTGTTCGTTGTTGGATAGGACAGAGAGAAACGGAGAGAGGAGGGGAAGACAGAGAGAGGGAGTGAAAGACACCTGCAGACCAGCTTCACCACCTATGAGGCGACTCCCCTGCAGGTGGGGAGCTGGGGGCTCAAACTGAGATCCTTGGGTCTGTCCTGGTGCTTTGAGCCACAGGTGCTTAACCCGCTGGGCTACCATCCGACTCCCTTCACTTCTTACTTTTGACATAATTTTGTTTCTATTGTAGTTCAGTAGCCACTATTATCATAATCAGTTGACTCTAAGATAAATAAATTTTGTATATCAGCATACTTAAAAAAGGAATTAAGCAAGCTATTTTAGAGTGATTCATGTATTCTCTAGGAGCAAGACACCCAAACTCAACGACTGTCTGCCCTGTGCAAAATGCTTATGGTCTCTTTATGGAAAGAGAGATGGCCATTCAAGCATGGGCCCTCACATATGCACACCCACAAAATGAGGAGAAGGAATGAGCAGGAACAGGTGTGATTCCCTCCAAGCTTCATCCTGAAGGTCCTAACGTAAGAGTGGGCTAGAGCAGCTCACTGGGGCTGTTCCCCAGTTTTCTCTCCCGTGGGGCTCTAGACAGACTCTTACACGGAAGAAACACAAAGAGAGACACTCGTGCTACAGGGAGATGCTGAGCGTTGATTGGGAGAAAGTAAGGACAGAGAAGGAGAGAGGGGCTGGGTGGTAGTGCACATGGTTAGGCGCACGTGTTCCACAGCATGAGGACCTGGGTTTGAGCCCCTGCTCCACACCTGCAGGGGGAAAGCTTTGCAAGTGGTGAAGCAGGGCTGCAGGTATCTCTCTATCTCTCTCCTTCTCTATAACCCCTTCCCTCTCCATTTCTGGCTGTCTCCACCCAATGAAGGAAGGAAGGAAGGAAGGAAGGAAGGAAGGAAGGAAGGAAGGAAGGAAGGGAGGAAGGAAGGAAAAGAGAAAGTACAAGCCATGTAGGCATGTAGAATCCCCTGGTCTCCCCAGCTTTCTGTTCCCTTCTGGGGAAGGCAGGACCCTCAGGGGAGGAGCTTCAGCCTTTGTCTCCAGGGGTCAAGTCTGCCTCCATCTGCATATTGTGGCCTTTGCAGTCAGGGAGGGAGGGAGCTGAGGCAGGACTTGGGGACACACTGGGCTTCTGGCCCTGCCTCTGGGCCTTGTCCTGGCTGCCTGCAGGGTGCAGGGTGCAGGGTGCAGGGTGCAGGGGGAGGGTGCTGCCCCCCTCAACATTAGACTGTCCTCAACTTGGAAGAATCCCAAAGAGGCTGTCAGGATTCAGGAAGTCCAGAACATAGGTAGAAAAGTAGAAGAAAGAAGCATAGAGCCCCCCCCTCCCCCAAGAGAAAGAGAATGGAGGGTGGTGACAATGGGGTCCTGAGCTGTTTGTCTCCCTGTTTTATAGTTGTTTGGGGGCTCCTGAGGAAAGGTGCTTTAGTCTGTGTTTTCAGATGCTCACAGCTACACCCATCTGCATTTTATGGCCTTGCAAATCAGGTAGGGAGGGGAGTGCTGGTATAGGAGACTCCTGGCAGTTCTTGGCTTTCCTCTCCTTGCTCCAGTGCAGAGGGAGGGCTTGTCTGCTCTAGCAGACCTCTGAAGCTGTGCTCTACCCACTGGCCACCTCACTGATTCAGAAACAGACTTCAGTGACTGTCTTCTCCTGCTTGGTGTTTATGTTGTGTAAGATTATCTTCTTTATTGGATAGAGTCCATCAGAAATGGGGGTGGGGGAGTGGAGACAGAGAGGAAGAGAAATAGAGAGACAATGGCAGCCCTGCTTCACCACTCTTAAAGCTTTTCTCTCTGCAGCGGGGGACCAGGAGCTCGAACCTGTGTCCTTGCACATTGTAACACGTGTGTTCAACCAGGTGTGCCACCCCTGTTGTCTCTTTATGGAAGGAGAGAGGGTTGTTCAGCAGAATGTCTGTCTCCTTGAATGTGAGGGTGCCTGAAGGACTTGGTAGCTAGCTGCTTTGTGTTGAACATTGCTGGGGATTTCAGTCAAAAAAAAAAAAAAAAGGTATAGAATATTGATTCCCAGTGGTGATAGTTAACTCCAGAAACAGTTCCTTTCTAAATATGTGAAGCTCTCAAAGAATGCTCTACTGAATGAAGCCTTAGTTCCAATAGAGAAGTTTGTCAAAGAAATTTGGAAGCCCTCACACCAGTTGACATGACAGTCCATTACCTGAAGCTTCCACTAGCCCTGCAGACTCTGGTTTCCATGGAGTCAAATGAAGCAATTACCCAGCAGTTGAAACTATTGGTATTTTCTCGCTCTCTCCGATGTCACAAGGCATTTTTACTCAGGACCATTCCTATGAAAATATCTGAGTTTGACTGTGAAAATGTTACTTAGAATCCACTGGCATGCAATGTATTGGGGGGGGGGGTATTTTTAGTACTTAATTGGTCGAACAAAAAGAAATGCACCAGGGCCCCAGGTGGTGGTGCACCTGGTTAAGGCACACAACACAGTGCACAAGGACCTGGGTTCAAGCCCCTGGTCCCCACCTGCAGGGGAAAAGCTTCACACGTGGGAAGTAGAGCTGCAGGTGGCTCTCTGTCTCTCCTCCTCTTTGTTTTCTTCTTTTTTTAAAATTTTTATTATTTTTATTGACTAGAGGCAGTCAGAAATCAAGAGGGAAGAGGGGGATAGAGAGGAAGGAAGGGAAAGACCAGCAGCCCGCTTCACCACTCGCAAAGCTTTCCTCTTGCAGGCGGGGACTGGGGGTTTGAACCTGGGCCCTTGTGCCTTGTAGCATGTGAGCTCAATGAGGTGTGCCACTACCTGGCCCCCCTCTCTCTTCCTCTCTTGCTTCCCCTCCCCTCTCAGTTTCTCTCTGTCTCTATCCAATAATAGATATTTTTAAAGCACCAGAAAATTATTCTAAATCAGCTGTGGCAGCAGTGGCAAAATGGTGGCAGAGGTACAAGAACCGTCTAGCAGAGGCATCTTGGGATTTGGTGCTTATTGTTTTATGAGTCAGGTCATTTCACCCACCAGATTCCATTATCCCTGTAAAGCCTAAAGTGTGGTCTCTCACAGCGTCTGGATCATCTCCCAGACAGTCTTAGAAATGAAGGACGGCTACTTTCATTGTTTTGCCTCTCGTGAAGTCATCACACTGCACAGTGAAGTTAAAATTCACAGGCAGCAGAAAAAGCAGCCAACTGACCCCATGGATCATTTGGTCTGACTGTCTCAAAAGCAAATCATACTAAGACCATCGTTCCTATGCACTGACCCTCTACCCTGGCTGTAGCAGAGCCAGCGGAGGACTGCCAACCCTCAAATATTTACCCAACGTCTGTATGACGAGCAGCCTTATGTGCATTATTTCCACAAACCTGTGTGAGTTTTCTACATTGCTGTGCCTGTCTGCTGGGTGTGCCAAGCACCCACATGCCTCCTAAGTGATGTTGATCCTAACTGATCTTATGTCTTGTGAGGGTTAAAAGAACCAGCCTTCCCAGGAGCTGAGCCTAATCCCCTTCCTGAGTGTCAATAATGATAACAGAAACTGGTTTCTGATATGTCAGAGCCCTGGAACGTGACAGAGTAGAAGAGGGTAGGGGCGGTGAGCTGTGGCACCTCCATGACGAAGTCCTGTGTGGTGGACAAGAAACTGAACTGCGTAAGGAAACACTGGGCGACAGAAAACCACTTACGGAAGAGGAAACAGCTCCTTCCTCTCTCCCTTTCTCTCTCTCTCTCTCTCTCTCTCTCTCTCTCTCTCCATATATATACATATATCTTCCTCTTCTCTCTCCCTCTTTCTTTCCTTTCTTTCTTCCCTTCCTTCCTTCCTTCCTTCCTTTTTTTTTTTTTTTAGATTTTATTTATTTATGAGAAAGAATGGAGGAGAGAGAAAGAACCAGACATCAGGCATCACTCTGGCACATGTGCTGCCGGGGATCGAAGTCATGCTTGAGAGTCTAAAGAGTCTAAAGCTTTATCACTGCGCCACCTCCCGGACCACTCTTTCTTTCTTCCTTCCTTTCTTCCCAGCCCACTTGGACCTTGAGTGCTCAAGCAGGGGATTGCAGCTACTCAGATACCCTTGACAGAAGAACAACCCTTCCGTCTATTCAGGGAAGGCTGTCCTCTTGAACTGAGTGTGCAGCTTTGGGAGAGACACACATGGAAGGGGACACCCGCCTAGCCAGGCAGATAAGCCGATTCCAGCCTGGCGATCAGTAGAATGACAGAATGTTGCATCCTAATCAGCCTCACATTCACCAGCTCACTTGGATAGTGTACTTTTTATAAATCGTGATTTATCGGATAGAGACAGCCAGAAATCGAGAGGGAAGGGGTGAAAGGGAGAGGGAGAGAGGGAGAGAGCAAGAGAGGGAGAGAGGGAGTGAGGGAGAGAGAGAGAGAGAGAGAGAGAGAGAGAGAGAGAGAGACCTGCAACACTCCTTCCCCAACTTGCAAAGCTTTTTCCCTGAAGGTGGGGATTGGGGGCTCGATCTGGGGTCCTTGTGCATGCTAACGTGCCCTCACCCAGGTGCACCACTGCCTTCCCCCAGGAAGTAGTTTCTGATTAAGTTCTCATTCCACCGCTCTCCTGTCTCTTGCTGTTTGGGGTTGACTTGATCCAGTTAAACTTTATAATAGTTTTTATTACACCAACCATTCTGTGGAGATAAGCTAGACTTTCAGAAAGGCCAGAAAACCCATGATTCAGATCTGCTTCTATCTGACTAGATTCATCCAGAGTATCCTCGTTCCCTCTGCATTCCTTCACTTCCTCTGTCTCTTTCAGGAATACTCTGTCATGTCATCCCTCTCTTCTCTGTGACCTGATCCTCAATGCCACACCCTCTTTCTCTAGAACTTGTCATTCTGAAGGATACTATAAGAAGAGCTTTGACTAAAAGCTAATTAACATTCGTTTCCTTCAGGTCCTCAGTGTCTTCTTCTCCTCCTTTTATCCCCTTCTTCTTCCCCTTCTCCTTCTCCTTCTCCTTCTCCTTCTCCTTCTCCTTCTCCTTCTCCTTCTTCTTCTTCTTCTTCTTCTTCTTCTTCTTCTTCTTATTGCATTTGATTTATTTTTAATTTATTGGTGATTTGATATTGATTCACAAAAATATGAGGTAACAGGGGAGTAATTCCACACCTTTTCCAGCACCAGAGTTCTGTGTCCCCGTTCTCTCCTTAGGAAACTGCAATAGTCCTCCCGAGATCACAGATATGGTTGACTCTTATTTCTATAACCATCTGTCTATATTTATATAGTTTTTCTGTGGTCCTGCCTTATTTTCTTTTTAACTTGATTTTTTTTTTTTATAAGACAGAGAGAAATGGAGAGAGGAAGGGAAGACAGAGAGGGGGAGAGAAACATAGACACCTGCAGACCTGCTTCACAGCGTGTGAAGCAACTCCCCTGCAGGTGGGGAGCCGGGGGCTCAAACTGGGATCCTTACAGCAGTCCTTGTGCTTTGTGCCATGTGTGCTTAACCCGCTATGCTAGTGCCTAGCCCCCTTCTCTTCTTTTGTAAGTCACACCTGTACCTATTGTTACGTCTGAATGTCTGTCCTTTTTTTCCTTTTCTCTCTCTGAGTCCTGCTGGAATTGGGTTTCAGAGCCCTCTGGTCATCTTCCCGAATTATTTCACCCCTCTGGGAGTGTGGACCAACGTTCTGTTTGGGGTTTAGAATGTGGGAGTTCTGGCTTCAGTAGTTGCCTCTCCACCAGACATATGGGTGTTGGGGGTGGGGGTAGCTTCACAAGCAGTGAAGCAGGTCTACAGGTGTCTATCTTGCTGCAACTTTGTGACTGAAAGGTAGTGAGATATAAAGCATGGCAAATTGTTTAATAAACAGGAACCATAAAGTAGGAATACAGCAGATGAGAACAGGGATTTTAGGTTTCAGGGAAGATAGGAACCTATTTTATGTTTATTCCAGGGGCCCACGACTTTAGTCATTTCTGTTTGAGCTTGATAGCTAGCATGCATGTGGATTAAAAATATTGTCTGGGAAGATGGTGTCAAAGTTGAAAACAGTCTTCTTAACCGAGATGGTTTTGCCTAATGATTATTTATACCTCTTTAAGAGTCTCAGATTGTGAACGCTGTGCCTGTGGTATTACCAGCACGATGTATAGAGTGGTGGGTGTGGCTTGGCAGCAAAGAGAAAACTTCAAAGACATAGACTCAGGTTGTTGGACTACAGACCATCTATCTATACTCCAGACCTCGATTTCTGTCTCTGTCAGATATGACGGACTCTTCAAAGCAGGTTTCTTTACTCTCTCCCTCCCCGTCGTCTACTGCATCATCACCCACAAGCAGGGTGTGAACACAATAGCAGCTATTCCCTTCAGTTTGTTTTCAAATTCAATTGGCAGAACATCTTTAAAAGCATATCAAACTGTTGAGGGCCCTGGCAATAGAGGAAGCAGTAAAGTGTACATGTTACTATGCACAGGGACCTGGGTTCAAGCCCTTATCTCCCGTGGGAGGGGCAAAGCCTCACAGGTGATGAAGCAGTGCTACAGGTGTCTCCCTCTCTCTTCCACTCCCTCTCCTACTTCTTCCTGTCACTAACATAATAGAGATGTATATACAACTCTTGAACATTAGAGGGTTTTGTGGCCTAGGGTCTGTGTATAGCAGCGCCAAGTTCCTGCTTTGGAGGAGGGAACTCTAGGAAGGAAACTCTGGGAAATGGGAAAGTCAGGATAGGCCTGAATTTTGAGCTAGTGGCCAAATTCAAGACAACTGTAGACATACTCAACTCTAATACAGGGGAGAAATGGGATGTATTTCACTTGGAGAAGAGCTACGTCTACCAAAGACATAATAGTCGTCTTCACATCCACAATGAGCTGTCATGGAGCAGAACATCAAAGGCCAGAATGAAAATGATGGGCAGAAGGGGTTTGAGATGGGTGACAAAAAAGATTCTGGAAACAGCCATCTCGATACCGTACATTAGTCTCTGGGAGGGGTGAAAGTAATTTCCTTGGGTGCCAAGGAAGGATTCTTAAAGACAACTTGCATGAATTTGAATGAGTTTGTGGAGAGGGCCAATTAGATTCAGTGAGAAACCCGCAGCTTATGTTACAGAAAGCAGAATTTCATTTCTTTCAAATGCTCACAGTAACTTGAACCAATTACTCTTTCAGAGTACATTCACGATCTGCTTTAACGAATAGATAATATGAACGTATAATTATCAGTACCATGAATATATAATTAGTGTTTTGAAGTTCTTTCCCAAACATTCATGGGATGCAAAGGCCTTAAAAACAACCCCTCAAAGGATTTATTTACTGACTCCATTTGCCTGGGAGACACACCTCCTGGGCCCGATGAGGTTTTACCCATTTCACTTAGAATATAGGTTTGGAGTCTGTGGCCACCAGTTTCAAGAGATGTTGCTTGGAGAGTAGAGAGATAATAGCAACAATTTGCTTCATTTTTTAAAAATTTTATATATTTTATTTATTTATTCCCTTTGTTGCCCTTGTCCATTTTTATTGTTGTAGTTATTGATATCGTTGTTGTTGGAAAGGACAGAGAGACATGGAGAGAGGAGGGGAAGACAGAGATGGGGAGAGAAAGACAGACACCTGCAGACCTGCTTCACCGCCTGTGAAGCGACTCCCTTGCAGGTGGGGGACTGGGGGCTCGGACAGTCACGCTTAGGATGGTTCTTGCACTTTGTGCCACATGCGCACTTAACCCGCTGCTCTACCACCTGACTCCCAACTTGCTTCATTTTTATCAACGAGACTGGCCTCCATCCAGGTCCTGGAGCTCCTGGATGCAAACCACCCTCCAGCCTCAGCACACAGATGTCCGGAAAATTCCATCACGATCCCCAAGAGCTGACAACATATGTACAAAGGCAACTAGCCCCCAGCCCTAGTGGTGGTGGGGGGGCATTTGATGAACTCTCTGAATGTGTGACATTATTTGTCTCTGGCAATGACGAAACATCAGGCCACTGACCACTTCTCCCAGGATTGGGAGGGAGGTGGAGAAGAAAAGGCCTGCAGTGTTGATTGTGCAACCTTCCCCCAGGACTGGCAGAGTGTTTTTGTTTATCTTCACGTGTGTGTGTGTGTGTGTGTGTGTGCGTGCACGCGCTCACACCTCCCTCTCCCACTGACCACTGTCCTCTCCCACCTCCTGCATTGCCTGCCCTTCCACTCAGGTGTGCGTCAGAATCTCAAGGTGTGCACCTGTTTGCCTTCACCCACCTCTGTGTACCCACCTCTGAGTGGCATCGCCCATTCATGCTCCTCCTGCCTTACTTCACTTGAGCAGATCCACCCATGTTGACGCAAAGGCAGGCTGTCCCCATTCCTCTCAGCGGAGAGATACTCCGTTGTGCACAGAGACCAGCTCTTTGCCCACAGATCTGCCAGTGGACCCTTGGGTTGCCCCCGTGTTGTGGTTGTAGTGCAGTGATCTCTGAGCCTTGGCCTGCACTGGTCATCTCAGATGAGTGTTTTCGTGGTTCTTTGGATACTTACAAGCCCACTTGCTGCCTCATCTGATCTGCCTGTTTTTAGGAATCTGATGGATCTCTCTCTACTGTTGTCCACAGGAACTAGACCAGTTCATATCCCCACCATGCACATGCACTAGGGTGGTGTTTTGGTGATTTGCACCCTGCTCCAATCCTGGACCAAACCTCTCTGGAGGCAGCTAATTCACACCAGCTGTGCAGAGCTCTCACCTCCCTTCTATGCTGAGATTCCTCAGGAACCAACCAGCATTCAGTAGCGGTGGGACCAAGTGTTGCTCTCTGTGATTCTTCCATCTTCAGGTTCTCCTCACCTGTCTCCTCCACACAGGCACAAGAAGCTGTTTAAGAACAGGGATGGCAAGCTAAAGGACCTCAGAGCTCCTTCGATCAAAACAACTGGAAACCTCTGAAATTACTAACTAAAAGCACTGATTAATGTAGACACCCTGCCTTCTGCCTTTGCTAATAGGCCCACTTTAATTTTTATTGCCATAATTAACAATTTGAGGGAGAAGAGCATACAAGACAGTGTAGTGAGTTGAGAAAGAGATTCTTTGGGGAAGGGGAAGAGGATCAGTTGCAAATTATTATAGAGATTCCATGTAATTCTTAATTCTGCTAAGGGTTATAATTGGATTAGATACTAATTCTTTTTTATTATTTTTTATTTATAAAATGGAATCATAAAAAGAACTGAGGATAAGAGGGGTATTTCCACACATTGCCTACCCCCAGAGCTTCATATCCTATCCCCTCCCCGATAGCTCTCCTATTCTTCATCCCTCTGGGATTATGGATCCAGAATCATTGTGGGATGCAGAAGGTGGAAGGTCTGGCTTCTGTAATTGCTTCCCCACTGAACATGGGCATTGGCAGGTCGATCCATAGCCCCAGCCTGTCTCTCTCTTTCCCTAATGGGGCAGGGTTCTGGGGAAGCAGGGCTCCTGGACACGTTGGTGGGGTCATCTTCCCAGGGAAGTCTGGTTGGCATCATGGTATCATCTGGAACCTGGTGGCTGAAAAAAGAGTTAAGATATAATGCAGAATAAATTGTTGACTAATCATGAACCTAGAGGCTGGAATATTGCAGATGAAGATCGGGGTCTCCATTATGAAAAAAGCTAATTGGTCTGTTTTGGGTATTCTTTAAAAATAACTTCGAAGAAAAAATAAGTTTGGAAAAGTAGTTTGCATGACTTACCAAGTCTCCCAGCGAGGAATGTATCAAAGCTGACATAACTGAAGTGCTAGCGTACTGAGGTATGAATGAATAGCTAGCTCGCTGGCACACAATAAGGAGCACTGAAATAAATCTGTGGGGGGGGGGGAATTTGGTTTGTAATAATGTGTCAGTGCAAATCATGAAGCTAAGATGTTCTGCTCACATCCTAACACCGGGCAAGCTGGATACCCATGACGGATGGGAACAAATTTCAATCTACACTTCACGTCTGGCACAAAAACAAAGCCGCACGATAGAAAGAGCAGTGACGTTTTATGAGAAAATTAGGGTGCAGGGATAATATAAATCTGAACAGGATTGCGATGGAAAGAACATGCCAGAAACAGAAACAGCATCTCAGACACCATCAAGCCCAAGATTGACAGGAAAGATGAATACATTGTTAGCAAACAAGAGAAAATAGACTTCTTACAAGTGAGGAGAATGAACTAAATCAAGGGATGGAGAAGAAGAAAATAGAAAACAAACTGAGAAACAGAGTCAACAAGATTGACCAGGTCATAGGGGCCCAGTGACAGGCAGACCCAGCAGGACAGGGTCTTCCTCACATGTGGGGAGAAGTCAGAGGGATCATAAACTCCAAATATTGGCAAAAAATAATTATTATTGCAGGGGTTACTGGTTTACAGTAAATACAGCAGTTGGTGCATGTGTAATATTTCTCAGTTTTCTGCAAAATACTTTCACCCCCAGTGTAGGTCCCCCTCCCCCATCAGGCACCAGGACCTGAAAGCACCCCCCACCCTACCCCCTGCTCCCCCAGAGACATTTCCTTTGGTGCAGTACACCAAGCCCAGTCTGAGTTCTGTTTTGTATTTCTTCCTTCTGTTCTTATTCCTCAACTTCTGTCCATGAGTGAGATGATCCCATATTCATCCTTCTCTTTCTGGCTTATTTCACTTCACATAATACCTTCAAGCTCCATCAAGATGAAGTGAAGAAGGTGAACTCATCATTCTTAATAGTTGTTATTTCTCTCTCTCTCTCTCCCTCTCTCTCTCTCTCTCTCTCTCTCTCTCTCTCTCTCTCAGCTGAGCCTGTCTCTTGCCCTTATCCAGATTTTGTAGTCAGTCCTTTATCTAATTGAGGAGCTTAGACTTTCCCCCAGTGGTTAAATCTTTGAGTGCCATTTGTTGTATCCAAAAGTGTATTAAGTCTAAGGGGGTCTGCCTTCCTGGGGACTTTCTACTAGATTGCCAAGTTTATTAGGTCTGTGTCTGATTGGTTAGATAGTTTTTAAAATTTATTTATTTATTTATTCCCTTTTGTTGCCCTTGTTGTTTTTGTTGTTGTAGTTATTATTGTCGTGGTTATTGTTGCCGTCGTTGTTGGATAGGACAGAGAGAAATGGAGAGAAGGAAGGGAAGACAGAGAGGGAGGAGAGAAAGACAGACACCTGCAGACCTGCTTCACCACCTGTGAAGCGACTCCCCTGCAGGTAGGGAGCTGGGGGCTTGAACCGGGATCCTTACGCCGGTCCTTGCGCTTTGCGCCATGTGTGGTTAACCTGCTGCACTACCGCCCAACTCCCAGGTTAGAGAATTTATGCCTTCTTTAGGCCTTTCTGCTCAGTGCATCATTTTATTTAGGGTCAAGAGCCTAAAGTCATCACTGCATGCACAATGCCTTGCACAAGGGCATTAACCTCATGTTACTCCTGGCTTCAGTGTCTTTGTGAGATGGAGGAGGAAAGCTATTCACACAGGAGGGTGGGCCTGGTTGCTATGCAGGTTGATATTTGAAGTCCCTGGACTCTCCTGTGGTCCACACTTTGAGGCCCTTGAAGTGCTGAAGGAAAAAGTCCTGATCTGCCTCAGACAGACTCTAGAATCTGAGCCCGCGCATTCAAAAGGTTGTGGAAGAAATGTGTTGTCGGACTCTTGT